>NC_142204.1:32054893-32354893 GCF_049639895.1 Pseudopodoces humilis | reverse complement strand
TTTAGTTTTTAATTCCTTTGTCAGAATGAAAATAATTTTCATGACAGAAAACAGAAATCAGAACATTCATTTTGTTCAAAAAGTCTCTTAGAATATATATATATATTGTTTTCCACTAAACATCATTTCCTACAGTGTATCTTTCAGATAGACAGTACTAGGGACAGCTACTGAGAGGAAACATTCATTTTCCTTTGTAAAACTTGATTTTAGACCTAGTTAGAACATATTTCTTACAGGTATGTCAAGTTCTCCTTGACTTGTTATCCTCCTTGTAGCTGCAGGGATGGCAAATGTTGAAAATTCATAATGAGCTTTCTTTGCACAAATGGAACCCAAGAAAACAGTTTTTCTAATAAAAAGAGGTCATTTCTACTTACACAGTTAAAAGAAAAATAAAAATCTCCATCTGTGTGTTTTGTTCTCAGATGGAAAAGAGCAAAATACCTCCTAGAGAAGTCATTATAAGTGACTACCTAATAACAATTAGTAATAAGATTTGTAGAAACTGTCATATGTATATATGATGTCCTTAAATTAATAGAGGTTTACATTGCTTTCATTGTTTTCCATGAAGAGTGCTGTTCCATTCTATTTGACCTTAATTAGTGTAATTGATAGGGGTTTTAGAGCTGCATGCCATTTTAATCATGTAGTTACAGCATTCATGACAGAAGAAAAATGAAATAGCAGCTGGGAGTTATCTATTAATAGTGAGAGAGCAGAAAGGTAAAAGACTCTTCTCTTCTAGGACTCCAGGGCTTTTATGGTGTTAGTAATGAATGGCTAATGTATTCTAAGAGGAGCACACTGATCTCCAAGGAGGTACTGAAGGGCAGTAGGAGGTAGGATCAATATGAGCTAGAAATTTTAAATCATTAGGAAATCACATGGCTACTAGATAGACCAGTAAAAATGTCAAAGCTTGAGACCACAAGCCATGTGTATGCATGCATGTATGAATAGGATTTGTATCTGGGGCTCCGACTGTGTCAGAGAGAGTGCTTAAAAGTTTCTTGGGAAAGCATGCAGAGTTATATCTGGTCACAAGGTTGAAAAGAGAACAACTGGACCATCAAAAATTTCTTTGGGATGTGATTATTTGAAATGGATTTGAAATAAGACCAGGGTATAATGAATAAAAGACAATAAATGAGAGCTTCTAAGTTGTGAGCAAAACATCCTAAATGAGTAGATGCATGCATTAGCTTCAAGTGGCAATTTTTTCTTGAAGGTTTCTCCTATCACTGTTAATGGCACTCGGTTTCTGAAGCTAGGAGGCTTTACAAGGAAAGAAAATTGTTCTACTCTCTCTTTCTCACAGATATGGCTAAAAAAAGCAGCATAAAACAAAATAACCCTCTACCAGTGCTACTTGGTGCATATTATACTGGAAGAAACAAGCATGTTGAGCTAACTGCCCATTATATTTAAATCTGTATTCCACTAAATTCCTCTCTGGTACTACAGTTTGGCACTGTACTTTTGTAAAAGTTACAGTGTATGATGAATTCATTCATGCTTACTATATTTTATATCTAAGAATTATTTTTATTTCTTTAAAATAAAAAGAAAAACATTAACACAGAGTTTAATCAAAAAATATGGCAAAGGATAGCTGAATGGAAATTGAAAGAATCTGGGGACATATATTAGTTTTTAACTGTACATATAACCAGCAAAAAACTTAGCTGACTTAAAGAAGACCAGCTTGTTCATGAAAATTAATATAACAAAGCTCTTATGACTTCAGCAGAATCATACCTATTTCAAAGATCATGCAAAAATCTCTGAAGTGAGGTACTAAGTTATTAAAAAAATATTTTTGAAGTTTCCATCTTTATGGCATTTAGATACAAACACACTTAAGAGTATGCAACTGTCTTACAGACATGAACACTCAGATGACAAGAAAGAAAAATATTTCTAAAGATTTGTAAAACAAATACTCATCCAGCTTTTTTACTAGTCTTTCAGAATGATTGTCTTATTTTCTTTTTTCCTTGTGTTTTTGCCTTCCTGTATTCTTACACAACAAAACAAACTTTGATAATAGGGATTTTAAAATTTTCATTATCTAGGAAAAATGAACAACATTCACCCTGTTGGTAAATCTTTTGCTGTTCCAGCTAAAAGTATATCGTGGCTACATGATGGACAAAGTTCTGTTTTTAGATCAATCAGTGCAAAAAGGACACACTTTCTTTTTCTGTATATTTTGTTATGATATATTTTATTACTGGAGTTAAGGGCCAATAAATTCCAGGAAAACAATGAAGCCAAGTTTAGAGGCAGGATTCTAGATTTGATATGAAAAAATAAGCACAACAATTGTTTTTGTTATATATCTATATAGAATTGGTGAAATATTAGATGACTTTTCCTAAATTTTTAACTATGCATATTTAGTCTTGCACTACTTAATTACTAAAAATACAAACATTATTTGCTTTCTATATTTTCTTCTCCTCTGGCTTTATTCAAGAGCCCCTTAGATGTAGCCACGCACTCCAGAAAGTTAAGTGTTTCAATAAAAGGGTAATGTACAACAGAACCCAGAGGAGATATTTGAAATCAGTTCACAGCTATGATGAGGCACAGCACCCTGATTTCATTATGGTTTTCCCCTCACAATTAAATAAATCATGAAAAGCAATTAGCATTTTTGATTCCTTGTCTTATACACTGCTCACTCAGTGCAAGTACAAATTAAAAGTTCAGAGATTTAACTGAAATTTATTTGCTGAGTCTCTGAGATATTCAACTCAACTTACTAATCAATGAAAAGCACAGCATTCACTTCTCTGAAAAAATGGAAAATCCTTTTTTTGATTCAAAGCCTCATTTTGGTCTAGATGATTTCATTTACTGGGGGAATTGTGAAAACATCAGTACCATCCTCCAACCAACACAATCATCAGCACCCCAAATCCCCAAGCATTTTTATTGATATAACACCTAACCATCATCTGTAAATGTTTCTCTGACTGGAACACATTGTGAGTTTCCTCCTGGATAGTTATGCTCTTATGTTTTGTCTACTTTGTGTACTGAAGCATAAATTGAACTGTGCAACAAAATCTGCTTAGCATGAACAGGTTTGTAAACTCACCCACGAACTCCCTAAATGACTCTTCTTTCTCCTTCTGGTTAAGGATGGAATTATTTTCCAGGGGCTTGTAAAATTGATTGTATTTACTATTTTATCCTGGAATATTCGTGAACTGCTTTAGACATGTAAATCCTGGACTTAAGCTCCTTTGGTTTTCAGAACATCTTGATGACTGAATTAACTAAATCTTAGAAACACATTATTTTTAGCTTGTGAGTATAAAATAGGTTGATTCATATTTCAAGTTTCATGTATGAGGTCTTTTATTACAATAGTGGTATTTTTTGTATAGCATGTCTTGCTCCATTCAGTTGCAAGCTGGAGGTGCCTGAGACTGACTTATCTTCCAGGGCAACATGAGCAGGATTTTAACTTGTCATTGAGAATTGTGAAAGGTATGTAAAGAATTTGATTTTTTTTATTTAATTATTTATTTTTTTAATTTTTTTTTTGGGCTGTTTTTTTTTTGTTTCTTTATTGGATGACTATAGCAATCACGGAATATATTTTATGTGAAAGGTCACATGCAGTAGTTGTTTGCTCAGTACATCAAGTGGCTGCTCCTGAAAATATATTTCAACCCTTCCTGAGTGTAATATATGAGGATAAAGGCTTTCAAATGTATAATAGTGCATTTTTTACCCAACCTTCTTAAGCAGTAATTACATCAGAAGATTGGGGTGAACAAGAAGCAGAGTATGCAAATAATCCATTGCTAAGATAAATATTTCATAAAACTTGCCTTAAAAAAAAAAGCTAAAAGGTATCCCTTGTCATAGATGAAAATCAAAGTTTTCCATTTTCAATCTTCAATTTCAATTTACTGAGCAAACTTTTTGTGTTTGGACAGCTTTCTTTTTTTCTTTCTTTCTTTCTAACCTGACTCCAATTCTAGCAAATGTTAAATGATTTGTAAAAACGTCTCATATTTACATGGCATCCAATAAAGAAATGACATTTTTTCCATCTTACGTGTAAAAAACTGCTAACTTTACTATACATACCATCACTGACTTTATTATTGAGGATAAGAAATTGACAACTGCTTCACACTAGGCATCCAAATATAATGATCATATTTGGCCGAAGGAAAATCCAGTTTCTTCTAATAGAAGAAAAGGGGAAGCAAAAAATTTCAATCTGTAGGTGACATTTTATGATACAAGTTATGACACTGGTAAACCAGGAATTAAGAGTTGCTGGTGCTTGGCCAATTACAAAAGTATTTCCTTCAAATTAAAAAAAAAAACCAACGAAAACAAACCCCAATTATTTTGTCTGGTACACATAATATTAGCCGTATGAATAACATATTTTCTCAGAAACAGAGATTTGTGTCTACTCAATGATTCAACACATTTAAAAATCCTTTCATCATCTCTTTTAACTGAACAATCCACAGAAGGAGTTATGGAAGCTCACTGTTGTTGAAAACCTCTTCACCCTGCTTGTTATGGAAAGATTCTACATTTGGAACTGGACATGTTAAGAGCCCAAGATGTCTATTTGTCTAGCAGCATAGACCAAGATGTGTATTTTACATACTTTTATGTGTGCTTTATTTATATATATAAAGTTATATCTATATCTTCATTGTGTCTCTTTCCAAGAATATTTTGTTTTCTTTATTGGTTCTTCCATATGAAACCAAATGAACAAACTTTTGCAAGGCGAATATAGAATGTTTCTTTTATTTATTACATTTTTGACATCTACAATTCAAATTAAGAACTAAGTAAAAGATTTGGTTTGGTTTGGTTTTTTTGTAAACACCATACTGGGTATGTTTCATTACTTCATGGTATTCTAATTCCCTAATTCTCTAATTCTATTTTTTAATTATTTCTGAACAGGAAGTTTTCACATAGTGATGTAAAAATTTAACTGATTTTAAATTTCTCAGGGAACACCTATAACATTTAAAGATAAAATATGTATCTAAACGCATAATTAAAAAAGAACAAGAGGCAAATGGACATAAACACAGGAGATTCCATCTCAACAAGGATGGAATCAGATGTAAAACCCACTTGTTTTACTATGAGGGTGACTGAACACTGGCACACACTGCCCAGAGCACTTGTGGAATCTTCATCCTTGGAGATCTTCACAAGCCATCTGGACATGGTCCAGAACAACTGACGTTATGTGCCCTGCTTGAGCCACAAGCTCAAGCCACAAGTGGGACCAGGTGGCCTCCAGAGGTCCCTTCCAACCTCAAAAATTCTGTGTGATTCAGGGAAATCAGTGCACAGCTAAAATTTCTGCTCAGCATTCGGCTGCTTAGGATAAAGGATTGTATCTTTCTGTTGTTAGCTCAGTCACTGCACAGTTAAGCTTTTTTAGACTTCTGTGTATGTACCATCTGGAGTGGTGACTCTGCTTTTGAAGTTGTTGGTTTACTCCAAAAAAGCTGTGTCTGTCAAGTCAGTCTCCAAGGATTCTTCATGTGAAATATTAAACAAGCCAGGTCTAAACTGCCGCATTGTTATTGATGGTGGTAAGAAATTATCCACTTCTCAGTATTGTCTGGATTTTGTGTAACTGTTTCATATAGCAAACCAGTCTTCCCCTTCTTAAAGAACATGATATTTGCAAAACATCGAGATTCCATTTTGGTATTTCTGATTTCCTCTGATTTTAATCATGAATCACTAAACAATCCTCTCTTTATTCTCTAGTAAGCATATTTCTGGAGGAAATATGATAGTGCATGTCTCATGTAAAAGATATAGTGTATGCATATACATTAGGAAGAATACTTTTCCTGGTGACCAGAGTAGGGTGATATTAGGATTTGTGTTTGTAACAGCTTTGTTTTGAAGTTCTTCCTAGGCACAAGCATCAGACAAGGTACCTCCTTGATTTCAGACTTACAATGACTGCTGTTAAAAACTACTGTGGATAGCAGCAATGCATCACTTAGTAACTATTGTAATCAGAATTCTTTGAAAGATAAAATGTACCTTTTAACCTCTTTTCTATGAAAAAAATCCAGTTGGTGGTTTTGCAAGGGGAACGTATTTTGAGCATGTTTTTTTCTGAGTTTTAGGAGGGAGCTTCCCCTTCTTTAATTTAATTTTTTTTTTTTTTTTTATCTCTTCTATACACTTCTAGTTTCTTTCAGGAAATGGAATGCGCTCAATCCAGATTATCAGAGTTTAAACTAAATTGTCACATAAATCTTCTAAAACACTCTTCTGCTTCTTTTCACATCACTATGATGACAGCTAGTCATCACTCTAAGGAACTTACATATTCTTCATGCTCTAGATCTCCCTGTCTAAATATGTTAGGGATAGATGGATGCTTTTCCCTAACTTTTCTTCAGCTTGAACCTGCTTGGTCCTCCCTTGTGGAGTTGAAAAGCTGGCATCATTTTTTAGATCCTCCATGTTTTCTCTTGGCTGGATGTTAGTAGAGAGAGAATTAAGTGCTCTATGGAATTCATGAAATAGATTTTACTTTTGGGACCAAGCAGGCAGAAAAACACCAGAAAGACATTGCATTTCCTAACAAATTGAAGAAAGAAGATAGGTAAATGGTGTCTCCTTAGCAAAATAACTTGAGAAAGACTATAAATTCCTAGAATTTATAACAGAAAAAACTTATAAATGAATTAGAGTTTACACATATTAAGTATGCTGTTTACTACATAAATAAATAAACATCATAGAAACACACATTTCACTTGTTTGAATTTCAGACAATTCAAAGACACTTGCACTGTATTATTTCAGCAGTCTTTGATAGATACACTGTAATATGATGCTTGGCTACATAATTGTAGTCTTAGTATATCTTTGTCATTTTCAGATCCAATGTCTTAGCTGTTTGCATCTGAGCTGAAGCTTTTATTCAGTTTAGCTGCTGAACTTGCCCCTATCCTAGCTACTGTTGCATACTTGTCCATGCCCCATCATGTAGACTGACTGTATAAATCAGCCTCATTCTCCCTGTTGAGAAAACTCTCCTAAATTTTGGAAACTTATGTTCACTTTCAAAACACTAATGTCTTCTCTTAATTTAGAGACATAGAAAAAGTGGGCTTCTCTAAAAAAAAAAAACAAAACTGAAACCCCATGAACAGGAAAAAAGAGGACAAATATTTCCACACACACAGTTGAATCAATAAGAGATTACACAACTGATGGATTATCTATAAATTCTATATCGAATGCAAAAAATCTATGTTAACTGTGTATCAAGTATTCACCATTAAATCTCAAAGTCAGACAGTTCAAAGGTTAAGAGTTTCACACATAAACAGCAATTCCTAAAAACAGTATAGAATATATATTTAAGAGAAAATGGAATAAAAAAGGAAACACGCAGAATGGAATCTACAACAGAGAATATATGGGACACATGCCATAATAAGTTAAAGAAATCAAATTTAAAAGTAACTATATGACAAAGCAATTATATTTTAGAAACAATAAAATAAAATTTAATTAATGTACTAAACCACTAAAGTTAAAAAAAATAAAAATAAAAATAATAAAAAAAAAAAAGAATATTACCAACAAATCCTGCAAGTAATTTCTATTTATTCTCTAGCAATGGGATTATGTGACCACATATACATCATTCTTATGGACTCTTCAGAAACATTTTACTTAAAAGAATGGCTTCAGGATACAAAGATAATTATCTTAACAGCTGAAAACTAAAGTTTTCAGTGTTGATCATAAACTTTTAAAAATGTAGCAATCTCAAAACTGGAACCATCTTTGTATTTTCTGCTTTATAAAAAATAGAAAAAACCCACAATTTAAATGCACTCCTAGTTTACATATAACTATGCTTATATATTAATTATAATATTGTGACACTGTGACTGCTTTTATAATAGAGAACATATGTATGATATTTCTCCAGTAGGCAGAAGAGCTGCAATATGTGATTCCCCAATGTGTTTAAGTCTCAAAGTATATTTAGATTAAGTAATAAAGGCTAACCCTTGACTATTGATAAGGTTTTCATGAAGTCAGATCATTGGTAAGAAATATTTGATGTATGCTGTATGTTAAAGTGGCAACATTAATGAGACTATAATGCAAACAGAAATTGAACAACACTGAACAAATACAATAAAGATTGTGTGAGTCCCCACATTTGTTTGTTGTATCACATATGCCATAAATAGATTCTTAATCTATATGTAAATTAGATTATTTCATACTAGGAAACAGCATTAAACAACTGCTCGAGTGTCTTTAAAACATCATTTAGGTGCCTGTAAAAAAAGATGTCTTTTGTACATGAGCTATGAACCACAAGACAAAACTTCCTCATTCTCTTTAGCTTGGTTTAAACTTTTTCATGGTATTCATATTGGGATATAACTATAAATTTTAGGTCCTCTGAATCTTCTTAATGAACCAACGCTGGCCTCTATTTCAGGACTCACAGGTCTGAAATGTCTGCTGTCATGCCTAAAGATCTACCTTTAGAAACACATGAATTCTTTTGCAGTATCAGTGATGACACAGTACTTCACTGGTATTTCAGAAACTGTTTTTATAGTGATGAATAGACTTTTACACCTGTAGAAGCACGTGACAAGGAACAAATTGTAATCCATCCTTTCTACTGTGAAGAAAACTGTCCCTCAACTCTGCATGCATTTCCTTCAGCTTGCTTTTCAAGCTAGTCCCATCAGTAATGAGCAGGCCAATCTCTTTAACTTCCCTCATGTATTATAGGAATATCACCTTCAAGCCTCCTGCCCCAAAGGTGCTAAAAAGAAGTAAAATCTTTAACTGTTCACCAGCCTGTGGTTTTCCAGAATTTATCTGAATCATCTAGCCTTGTGGATCTGCTGAACAATACTGGCTGCATTGCATCAGTTGTACTACAAAGTTCACCGCTTGATTCTTTGTTTTTCAACATCTAAAGAGAATAAATTTTGTCAGTTACAACTCAGCAGATATAATCTAATCCTCCCCTGTCTGGTGATTTCAGGTAGGCTTCTCCACTTGACAGATATTTCTGCTACTTACAGATAAATCTGATGCGCTGAGCTTCTGAAAATTGAGTACTTTCCTCCTGCTATGGGCACCTCTTTGGGACTGCCAAACACCTATGGGTCATATCCAAACAAATGTGTTTGCTCTTAAACTGTGTGGACAATACCCCCATACAGGCCATCCTGTCAGTGCTAGGCTGGAGATTCAGGGTAATACTTTAAAAGAACAAAATATTAATATATCAGTTGCATTCAGTCATTCACAGTGAAATGTTGACAGAAAATAACTATCTTAGAACTGTAAACCAAATATGGTAGATATGAGAGAGGTACAAAAGGATTGCAAAAAAAAAAAAAAAAAAACGGTACATCAGTGTTCTTTCAAATTTCCAAAGGTAAAGAAAATTGGATTTTTAAGCACAATTGGTTAAACATAGTGCTTGAACAGACAATCTACTTATAATACAGAGTATAGTAACTATTGAGTACTCAAAACAAAGAGACAAACCAAAAATACATACCCCTGAAACAAAGTCTTCTATGTCTAAAAGAGGACTAAAAATAAAACCAACACCAACAGAAAGTACTCTTAAGATCTGCTATGACTGCAACATGAATTCTAATTTGAGATGTGCTTTCCTATTTGCATGTATGCATTTGCAAGGAAGCATCAGAGGAAACAGGCATACCTGTATGAGTTATAATTTAATTTTCCAGTTATTTATAATCACATCTTCTTGGTAGGCAAAAATTATCATTGAGAGCTTGCACATATACCATGCTTAACTGATTTTTATTCAGCACTGACAGTTTGCCTGCACAAAGGAAGCGTGGAGAAGATCTGTATTGCTTCTGCAATACCATCAACATGCCACATACCAGAAACTCTTCCACAGCTATATATTTTAGACAGTAATATTTCAAAAGACAAGAGAACAGAAAAATGACAAAAGATAAAATTAGAACTGATCAATTCACATGTAAGTATTGTAACAAGATTTCTATTTAAACATTATGAAGTTTTCCATATATAGATTAAGGCTTTATTTTAACTTCTGACAGAGAAAGTAATCAAGACATCATCATGCACCTATACAGAAAACCACTAGCTTTGGATTATGCCTTTGGCCAAGGAAAGAAACAAAACTGATAGATGAGTCTGCCAATGCTCACCTAGCTTATTGAAAATAAGCTATCTGAACATAAATATAGAAATACACAGAAATATATAAAAATAGGGTGACATAAAACTTTTACAATAGATGTTTTCAGTAAATGGTGCATTTTTGGAGCCGTACATTTCCATTCTACAATTAATTTTAGTTTTTTTCCTAAAGGTTGTCTGCCAGACCTGTATATTTTATGCTATTATTTCCTCTTCCAATCACAAAGATATGTAGAGTATAAAGTATATCGAATATTAGGGATATAAAGCTTTCAAGATTTCGGCTTCCTCTATAAATTACAAAGGTAACCATAAATGTAAGTTTAAGTTCTATAGAGTTGAGAGAAATATATTCTCTTTTGAATAACCCTTGCCTACTTTTGAAGGAGAGCATAGATTACTAAAACATTAATTTAGTTATTTGGTATAGATTAAAGAAATAAGAAAACAAACTTCCTCATATAGATTATCAATTAGAAATTACATTATCTCATTTAAAATATGATATGCAATGATTTAAAATGGCTTTTATTGTAAATGGAAATAATCTTGCATGTCTTGAATGCATCTTTTATACACGCATATCAAACAGAATATATAAAGAAATAAATAGCTACTCTTACATATTGGTATACCAGCAGAAGAGCAGGGCAGTGCTGAAGATGCAAAATTATGTTACCCTTACACAAACAGGAGCATGGTATGGGTTCTGTGTTCACTAAAATTGTTGAGTTTATGAATCAAAAGTAACCAGAGAGCTGTGTTATAAGACCTCAAATCTAACAGTAGTCTTGGGGTGATTACTGGTTATTTTGATAGTAATTTTGTGAACCCTGAAAAAACTGGAAGGTTTCAAAGAGCCCAGCTGAAGTCTCTCTACCTTTTCCAACCTTTTCCCATCATATCTTAGTCTGAAAATCATTCCAGTCTCTGCTGTTATATTGACAACTGTTTCCAGTCACTGCAAAAACTAGAGAACCATGAATCTTATGAATATATTCCATATTAGGGGACCAGAAATGTAAGCAACATATATCCACATTTATGATCTAAAGTCCTTTCACTGCATTGTTCTTCTCTTCATATTTTCTTTAATTAATAGAAAATACCATAATTGAATTTATTGAATTTTTCCACCAATCCATACTTGCTAAACTGGGTACATGGAGGAAAGCTGCATCTTACACCTGAATGACAGCTTCAAATACTATTAGATTTTTCAGTTAAAATCATTGGTAAATGTAGACATATTCCAGGTGAAATTTGCTTTCATTTTATGCAGAATGAAGTACCAAAAAAATGGTCAAACAGGATGAAAGGCAGGATTTCAATTACTTTTCAAGGCAAACTATGTTAATGGATATCAGTATCTGCCTTTTATTAAAAGATTATGTCTTTAAAAATTGCTGGGAAACAAAACTCCAACATGAAAAACAGATGAGAGATGTCCAGCACTTTAGCTCCCTCCCTCAAGGGAACAGATATTAAAATGAAGCCTAAGTCATATTATTAATTACCTTGTAATTTCAGTAAGTGATTCATGGTATGATTTGATCCTCACAAATTTCTTGGAGCAAAAATTATGACTGTTCTGTTTCAAGAAGAAAATGATTTTGCTGTTGAAAAGTAAATTGTTTCAATTCAGAACAATTTCCAAGGCTGAGCTCCCCACCACACACTTCCAATTGTTCTTATTTAGATCCTTTTTCTTTTATACCTGATTTAATATATTGACCTAAAGATTTAGATTTATTCTTTCATTTAAATGCAATGTCTTCTGCTTTTTTAATGTCAGAAGATTGTCTCCTGCTCTACAATAACTTATTAAGTAACTTTACTATACTACTAAGTTTAGTAAAATGGGAGGAAAGTAAAAATTAAAATTATGTATATATATCTATATGTAATAGAATAGAATTGGATCTGAGTTCAAAATTGATTCCACAAGCACTGTGACAGTCAAAATTAACCCTCCATTTATGGTGAATCAGAAATGTCATTTATAAAAATATTTCATTCTTTAATGCTTTGATTTTGTAAAGATTACTGGGAATTTTTTTCATTTTTATATCCAACCACCCTGAGATTAAATAAAGTATTTAAAATAATAAATTTGGTTTCCATTACCAGCATGTGTGCAAAATCCTCTTGTATATACAGTGCTATTGGAGCTATTTGCAGATATTTTGTCTTTAAAGATAGTTAATTTATTGCTACACACAGAAATTTCTTAAATCTTTTTTGTCATGGGTTAAATAAAAAACATCTCATAGAATGGGAATACTTGTATATACTTACCTCCTTTTCTCTTTGGGTTTCTCCTGTGATGAAAGTGATGTTTTGTTGTAATTTTTGTTCTGCACAATTATCTATATAATTAGTAAGCAAAAGCAGAGATGTATATGCCATATAACTACAGTAGAAGTCAACAATAGATGTCATGTGTAGAAGACAGCTGCATTAGTGCATGTGACTCAGAAATGTGTCACTGAATCCTTAGTTCTGCACCTTTCCCTCTGACTTGTTTCTTTACTTGCTCATTTACAATGCTCAGTATGTTCGAAACGTTTTATACAATGAAACATCTCTTCTAGTTTCATCAGCCCCCCTGTTAAAAATAAATAAAAATCGCCTCTTCATGTTCTCCAAATAAATTTGACTATTTAATGAAACCAAAAAACTTGGGAGTGTCAAGAGGTGATTTCATGATTTCATTATAAGAAGTGTTAGGTGGAAATACCAATTTAAACTATTCCATGCCCTTCTTGTAATGAGGACAGAAGGTGGGATTACTCATTTTAAAACCTGAATCAGTTTGCTGTTCCCACTCACCAAATGACTCCACCAGTAGCTGCTGCCAACAAAATGTGGCTGGTTAAGGAGGCACAAACAGTACGGATGGAACAACAAACAGCAGTGGTATGGAATGGAAGGGAAAAGTGTGAGCATTTTAAACCAGGATTACTGGATATTTCAGAGCAAGTAATTACAGCAGAGAACATTTGATGTAGTGAACAGTATAACAAATATTCGGCGTGCAAGAGAGGAAAAAAATCTACTAAAGTTTTCCATGAAAACTTTGATATAAACAGAGTTTGGAAATGCCTGACTTCCCCGTTCTCTGTGTAGTGATGAAGCCAGATAAGTAACTGCACTTTTCCACTGGAGTTCACGGTTCGTAAAGCTGTCACCACTGACACTTGCCTGATAGCAGCTGGGGAAATGACCGCTCACAGCACAACAAGAATGCAGATTGAATTGCTTTGACTATGGCTGTCTTGGGACCTTGCTAAACATTTAATCCAGGAACCAAGTCCTGTCAGTTCTTAAAACAACTGGAAAAAACTGACCCATTATACAGATCCTACTCTCCACATCTTTTAGACAACTAATCTCAATTCCATTTAACAAAAACAATGGCATCTGAACTGACAGCTCTACTAATTCTTGCTGAAAGTGTTCTTAAATTAATTTGCATTATGCATTATTCAGTGTTAGAAAAGAAAAAATTTAGTTCTAGAATTAGTTGAATTAATGTGCAGAAAATAATTAAAAAATAATGAACTTCATATCTAATTTTAGCATTAGATGGAATGACCTTTTGTATAAAAAGACTTTGGAAATTTTAAAACAAGTTAAACCAAGTCAGAAAGACTAGTACTGATCCCTGAAATATTTAATGTTTGCATGTTGTTAGCCCAAAGCTGGAGGAATGTTTTTGAAAATTTAAATATGCACTGGAAATTAAATCTTCTGGTTCTCCATAATTTTCAAAATTCACTGTCAGAATATTTTTGTAGTGATTGCCTGCAGAGAATACCCACTGAGTAGATGTCTGAGACTGAAATGTTATGGTTCATGGCTTAAACATTGTTATGAAGGACTTTTGAAATCTATAAAGATGTGACCACTGAAGCCCACCTGAGTTTGAAGTGGCCTCCTGAGGGAAACTTTGGCCTGTGAGTTAAAATACCTAAGGGAACTTAAGATGAGATAAAGCTAACACTAACGTTCAATCATTTCAGATCTAAGAAAAAGCAAATAAGGCTGAGGGAGAAAAATGGATCTGCAAGAAAGCCAAACCCAGTGGCTGTCCTGAAAATCAGGTCTGGCTGAGCTCAGGGTGGAGGAGGCCGTAGCCTGCAGGCTCACCTGCTGAGGCCAGGTTTGCACACACATCCCAACAGGGCAGGGAGAGGAGAGTTTTGGCTGTGTGTTACAACCTCTGATCAGAGGCAGTGAACAGCCACCCTCCCTTACACAAACTAAGGGTTGTACACCCACCCCTCCCACCCCAGCAAGGCCACATCCGCAGGACATTCACACGAGAGGCAGCTGAGGAGACGTCAACATCAATCAAACACCCCCAAAGTGCCCCCAGACTCATTGCTGAGACCTTGCACCACAGGATTGCACATGATACAAAGTGAAGCAACAGATCTGCTACAGGAGCCTGCTGCAGGAGATTCTGTCAAACTTGCTTCCCCTCAGGAGAGGTATTCGGACAATCCCACCTGGTTTAAGCATATATTAATCCATTGGACTCTACGTTTTTTGGGGCACCCTCACTGCCAAGAAGACCAGATGAAGATGATCAACAGGACGTCTTTGGGATCCACTGAATGGTGATATTTTTCTTACTCTGTCTTGTCACTATTTTTCTGTCCCCCCATCTCTCTTCTATTTCTTTCTTTCATCCCCCATAAATTCATCATTTAATGAAGTTAATGCTAAATAAAATCCATAAAATTTACTTTGACATATGGTCTCGTTTGCAGCTTAATTCAGGCAGAGGCATTTCTAATAATTTTAATAACTGGATCATAACAGTAGAGCTATGACTTTTAGTATGGGTGTAAATACAGTAATGATCTAACAAGTACTGGACCTTCCACTATCCAAGAGCCTTGGTCCAAACCTGAGGAGCTGCAGCAAAGAAAGGAGGCACCGTCACATAAGGCACTGAAGCAATAAATGAGCAGTAGTTTAATGAAGAAAGTTCTGGAACTGGATTTCAATAGGTTTTAGCGAATTGAATATTTCTCATCAAATTCACACTGAACCTCTGCCTCTGTTTTCACTTTTGTTGTCTGGAGAACTGGTTTTTGTTTTCTTTCTTTCAAAGAGATGCAGGGGAACAACATCACTTCTAAATCTCACTGCAAATGACTGTACTATGGAGTTGAAGCTGCAAAAAATAATTTAAAAATAGTCTTTTTGGATAGAGGGTCATAGCAGAATGTCCACCAGAATTAGAACTAAAATGGGATTGAATTCTGGCAGTCCCTCTACAAAACAATTAATTTGACTTTGATTATAGTAAAATAAAAGCATGCTGACTTTTATATGCTTCAAACTGAATAAATTATGAATAAAGGAACGCAAAAGGGGAAAAAAAACAGTGTCTCAGGTAGATCTACACATCTTTGGTGATGGTGTATTCATCTGATGCAAAAATTTGTTCACCATTTTACCCTTCATACAGGTACATTCACCTAGCTAAATGTGTTCATTTTTTTAAGTTATAAATATAATGTATACATGAAGATAGGGGGGATTTATTGGAATAACTCTAACTGTATACTTCTACAACCTCCTTTCTGTGTAACATTTATGATGTACAATTGTAGTGGGAAGTGTGTACAATTCAATGGTATAGCATGTTACATAACCTAAACATAAAATACACTCTAACAGTTAGTGCTCCCAGTGTATACATATACATATCTGAAGTATGCCTTATATATATTACCTGCATATACATAACAGAATAATATATGTTGCCTGTATGTATAATACTATAATTTTTTAAAATATATATCTCATTCAATCATAGAATGGTTTGAGTTGGTAGGGACAACAAAAAGCATCTAGTTCTAGCCCCCCGACACATGCAGGGATAGCTTTCACTACACCAGGTTGCTTAGAGTTCCATCTAGTTTGATCTTGGACACTTCCAGGGATGGGGCATTCACAACTTTTCTGGGCAACTTATTCCAGTGCCTCACCAACCTCACAGCAAAGAAGTTCTTCCCAATATCCCATCTAAAACTACTCTCTTTCAGCTGGAAGCCATTCTCCCTTGACCTGTCAGTACATACCCTTCAACTACTGGAAGGTAACCATTAGGTCACCCAGAATCCTTCTCTTTTCTGGGCTGAACAATCCCAAATCCCTCAGGATTTCCTCATAGGAGAGGTGTTCCATCCCTCTAATCATTCTGGTGCCCTCTGGACTGTCTCGACTCTCTCCAGCAGCTCCATGTCCTTCCTGTGCTGGGACCCCAGAGCTGATGCAGCCCTGCAGGTGGGGTCTGAGCAGAGCAGAGGGGCAGAATCCCCTCCCTGGCCCTGCTGCCCACGCTGCTTTGGATGCAGCCCAGGACACGTTTGGTGTTCTGGGCTGGGAGTGCCCATGGCTGGCTCGTGTCCAGCCTCTCACCCACCTGCACCCCAAGTCCTTCTCCCAGGGCTGCTCTGATCTGTTCATCCCCCAGCCTGGACTGGTACCAGGGACTGCCCTGACTCAGGTGCAGGACCTTGCACTTGGTCTTATTAAACCTCAAGTGATTGCCATAGTCACATTTTTCAATCCTATCCTGGCTTCAGACCTTCAGGTGTGTCAACATCACTCAGCTTGGTGTCATCTACAAACATGCTGACGATGCAGTCAATCCCTTCATCCTTTTCATCAATAAAGATATTAAATAACACTGGTGTATAGGTATATATATAGATAGATAGATAGATAGATAGATAGATAGATAGATAGATATAGATATACACAAAAAAAAATTAATAAAATCACCAAACAACCAAACCTTCAATAAAATAATTATCCAGTTAATTGAGACGACACTGGCAAATAGGTATCACTAGTGCTGTCCAAAGGTGATAAATTGCTAAATTTTATGATCAAAAGTCATGAAAGTTAGATGTCATTTCAATAAACATCTAAGAAAAACAATGTTTACAATTTTTCTCTAACAATCCACTACCCAGTCAAACATAGAAATGTGTAAAATGGTGTAATACACAAAAGTAAATGTCATATTGTTTCTATATTTTAATATATTTTATATTTTCATATATTTTCATATAACAGCTGTATTCTGATTAAATAATATAGCTGATTAAAATAGAAGCTTCCATTTTTAATATTTTCAATGGGTTCATGCAGAATGATGAAAAAAAAGATAGGTTTTATTGCTTGGTGATTATACTCACAAAATATTATTTATATTGAAAGAATTGCTTTCTAACGCAAAAATAAAATAATGTAGTTAACTACAAAGTATTTAATTTCCTGCTTATTTTGGGAATCTTAGAAGAAATCTATCTGAAAACTAACAGTGCAAGTTAATGAAAGAAGAATAACAGTCATCAAAAATGCAAAATACTGCTTATTTGATTTTGTCATATATGGTATTGCATTTGGTTTTTTATATGATGTTCACAGGGGGAAATGATTGGTAATCTAAAAGGACTTTGCATTTAATATTTTACATACTATAATGTGTGAAATATCATCTGTTTATCTGAAATGAACATAAGCAGACTGAACACAGAAAAGTGCAAATTCAGGTCTATAGTTGAAAGATTTTTTCAATATCTCAACAGTATAAAATTCAGTAAAAATATATATGAAAAAGAAATCAAGCATTTTTAGTATTCCAGACTATGCACAGGTAGATTTGACTGTGGGACCCTGAACAAAAGTTGCAGGCCACTTGAAACCCACTTGATTTTAAATCAAAGTCAGATCAGTGGTGCTGTGATATGCTGTTTAATAAGGGGGTAACTAATCTGAAGAGTAAAAGTTTTAAAGTGTTTTCATGTAGTTTTGAAAAAAGATAAATGTTTGCTTCAGGGTTGGATCTGTTATTGAAAGTAAGGTACTTCTAGCACCTGCAGTTATTGATAGAGCTAGGATTGTCATACCTACCATACTCAGTCATTTATCAAACTCTACATTATGCTTGAGAAAAACTGGTTGCTTCAGGGTTCCAGAGAATATTTGGAAACATGGAAAAATGCATAGAGAAGCCTTTGAATAGTGATCTAATTCAATGTTTTACTATGGTTAGTATGAATTGAGTTAAAAATGCAAACATCATAAAAGTACATAATTATTAATGTTTTTAATTCAGTACTAGATAAACCTGTATATCTATAACATGTAAAAGAACTTGGACAACAGGATCTGGTTCCTTGACTATGGAGAGGTTACTCTGAGAAGAGTTCAAGAATTTAGGGAAATAAAAGATGATTAATCATTTTGATGCTGTATATACAAAATGGGAAGACAAAGTCATGGCAAGACAAAGCTATAATGGCACAAAAGAAAGAAAAAACCTTCAGTTTTTCTCACAGATGATAAGTTATATAACTTGAAATGCATAATGTAGGAAGATCTCACAGAATAAGAATCATTGTGAGTGTGAAAAAACCCAAAGAATTGTTAAAGCTAGAGCTTCTGATAAAGAATTTCAATAAATTCTTCCAGGGCTGGGGCAGCAGCATCACTGGGAGAGCTGGTAATCAGGACATGGGCAATTTGCACTTCAGTCCTATCTGTAGGGAATTGTGAATGTCTTCTCACAGTGTAATATCAGAATGTCAAACTGACTGTCCAGGGCTACTTCATAGGTTGAAAAGGAAAAAGTCATCTAAAAGAACATATGGATTATTTGGCACAGAATAATGTATTCAGGTAGTTATGTCATGGAGGTCAGGCACAGACACTGATAGTGAGATTTTTAAATCACATTAAAAAAGCAAAATTTAGGAGTAAGTTATAATCATCCTTTATTACTTGCTAATGTATTGTGAAATGCTAATTTAATATTTGAAAATACATTATATACCATATAGTCACAGAATTTAAGTGTATTATTTTGATAAAGTATGTTTAAAATAAAGATTATTCTGTTCTACTAAGTTGGTAAGAATTTCTGTATGGTATCCATGATTATATCTAGCAACTCACTCAAAAGTAGCAGTTGCCAAAAAAAAAAAAAGTTATTAATTTCTTGTGAGCTAGGTCTAAAGAACATTAATCCTACTTGGAAGATATCACCAGGGAAAAGTTAAGAAATTTATGTTCAGGTCATGATCAATATCCTTGATTTAACTAACAGAGACAAACTCTAGCTCCCCAGAGTCTTCTTGTCTGCCAAGGAACTTAACCTAGAGAAAAATAAAAGCGTTACTCTCATTTTTTTACAATTATAACATGGCTAAAAAAAGTTTTAAATGAGAGGCCATAACCAAGGGAAACAAGATGTTTTACCTAATGATTTATAAATCCCAAGGTAAAGGTAATCAGAGTCACAGTTCCTAATCGTGGAATGAATATACATGTAAATGTTGACATGCATAAAGAAATTATTTGGAAAATCTGAGAAGGAAGTTAGAAATTACCATAAAAGACATGTTTAGTAGCTCTTTCACTCTGAGGATTTTTTTATTGTGATAATTTTCTTTAATGAAATTAGGGGTGATAAGTCTTGAATTTTTGTTACAGTTAAATTTAATGATTAGCTGAGGAGGAACTTTAAATGTTTAGCAGTCCATTTTCATTTGTGCTTCCTAATGCCTCATTATAAAATATTTCTTAACATTTTTTTCTCTGTACTATGTTATTCTCTTGAATAACATCTTTACTGAATAAATCTGTACTGTTTTTGTAAAGAGGATAGGAGATGAAAGTTACTTTTAATAACTAGAGAGAGGCATGATCAGACTTTGAATACTACAAAAATATACTTCTTAATACAAAACTAAAATACTATGGACTTAAGTGAGGCTAGAATTATCCCTATTTGAAAATATTCATGTGTCATGAGAAAATAAATAGTAAGAGGAGTGGCACAAATTGCATTGCTAGATGTAACTTCAGACATGAACACATCTCAATAAGGAATAATAGATGCACATAGAATCCCATTTATTTCTGTGACTTCAAAACAACTATGGAATAATACGAATTCACACAAAAGAGGTTGAAAAATTCAAAAGCACACACTCTAATTCACGTTCCTTCCAACAATGTCACATTTGCCACAAATTATGTAGCCATAATATACAGGCAATTTTTCTTCACTCCATTGGACAACATGTATAAAGCACCCTTACTTCCCTGTCAGGAGATATAAACTTAAATATCTCCATGGATCTTAATTATTGTCAAATTTAATAGCATTAATCAGAGTCACTCTGCAGTACTGTCAGCTGCAGGTTACATGCACAGTCTAAGTTTCAATGCAAGAGATTTCACAGCAAATTATGATAAAATTTTTGTTTCTCACTTGTAAATTAGATCCTGGGTCTTCTAGTGTTTGTCTATCTTTTTTATGATAATTCATAAAGTTCATTATTTCAAAAGCAAAAGCACTTTACAGAAGTGGGTAGTATTTGTTCAAAATCTTTGTGAAAGTACTACCGTCCATCATGTTATTTCTATTAACCCTTTTCACTAATGGGTATCCAAAAAATTGTGAAGAATGTTTTAGCTATGCTAAATGTAACATCAGATGGTTTAAGTAGATACTGTTAAGGAAGAAGCTACAAATACTCCCGACAGCATCTTGTCTTCCACTCACTGAATGTCAGCTGTGATCTCTGAGTTGAACCAAAATCTATCAAGTGCCATTAAAATATAGTATATGTGGCTCAAGACTGAAACATGCTGCACTGCAGTCAAGCATGATTCCTGCCAAGCAAATAGCAACTGGGACTTTCTTCAAGACACTATCATTACTTGTCATACCAGCTTTCCTCATTGTCTTATGAAACCTAAAATGTAGCTGGTGGGAATACCAAAGAGTACAAAGATTTTTATTTAATGCCTTTCAGCTGATGACCTAAGTATATTTGAAGAGTCTAATTATAGAACTCCATGCAATAGTCCTGATTGAAGGGCTACATAAACAGACTGCTTTGGGTCTCTTTCTCATTAAACTGCCTATGAGTTGGGGAGAAATGCATAGCTTAAATTGTTCTATGTTCTACTTTCCAATAGATTACAGAGTATAGATTCAGAAAATTGCTCATTTACCACCAGAGACCTTTGTTCTGTGATTCTCCTTTGAATTGTTCGTCAGTATGTGTGTGATGCAACAAGGAAGGAGAGAGAAAAAATATATGGATAGTTGTGTCAGCAAAAATGTGAACCAGACTGAGTTATGGCATTTTTTAGACCAAGATGTCTTGATTTATGGGTGCATTCCTAAGACTGAGTGTTTGGTTGAGGGCAATGGTTTCTACAACTATAATAGAAGAGAGAATTTTATTACAAGAACATTGAATGAAACTGTTAGATGTGTAGATAGGAATTGAAAGAGAGGTTATTTCTTTATTATTTACTTGAATCCATTTACATATCCATTACTCTTACTAGCATTAGCTAAAAATTTTCCTTTTCTTTTCTATCTCATTTTAGCTTTGTAAAATTTCAGCAAGTCTCATGATAAGCAAAATATCCAGAAAATATTTTTTTGAATGGACATTAATCACATACTTTTTTTTTTCTAAATTCTTTAGCAATATGCCATATTACTTAGAGGGATGAGGGCATGCAGCACAAAAATTGTTGTGTCACCTATTAATTTTAAAAAGGAATAGACTCTAAATATGAGATCAATGCTTAGTGAGCACTTCCCTGAATTGTTTTTGGTAGAAGAATCAGACAATTTCACTGCAATCTAGACTTCTTCAAGTCCTGTGAGCATTACTGTAATTTATTTTATAGCAAGAAGCCAACCTCTTGAAACAAACTTCCAGGAAAGCATTAATTTAAGGAATTGTAGTCAGTGGTACTGTCTGTTAGAGTCATATCAATATTACAATAACCTAGAGATGGATGAGAACTTGATTGGCATCAGTAATGAGAATTAGGAAACTGGAAAGTGTACAATAGATGATCAGCAGGGAGAAACTACTTAGGGAAGCAACTTATTAGCTAATAAGGGCTTTGACACAAAATCAAAACAATCACAACAAACTTGCATGTTTCCCATTATAATGTTCATTTAATCACTCAGTCCACAGCCAGTGAGACTTCAGGCACATTGGGCTCGATGCTGAAGTGTGATTGCTTTGCTCACATAGTGGCCAAACACAGAAACTTCTAGAAGAGGCCTGCAGCAGCCTGGGATGAAACTGCACAGAAACCTGTGTCTGTATCCACAATCAAAGCAGCACAACAATGGATCACTGGTTTTTATTGACCAGATAAATAATTGCATCAGGCCAGTTATTCTATGTAGCTGATAGGTACAGAATGTTATTAAGTGTTACCAAATCACTAGAAATGTAATTCATGTCCTCAGTATATTAATATATATATAATATAATATTATATATATATATATATATATATAATATACTATATATAATAATAATATATATATAATATAATATAACCTATATTAACAGGCAGCTGTCATACAGGATGGAATAGCAAAATAATGCAGAATTAGCATTTTATGAAAAATGTTCATCACACAAAAAATTAATACCCAAATTAAAACATATTAGTAGTTCACATCATCCATGCATTAATGTAATGCTTCTTCCCTTCATTTTTTGGATTATTCCATGTGGCATTTTGTATTGCCAAGCAGTATGTTCTATGCCCAAAACACTGTTGTTAATTCTAATAATCTACATAGATATCTGCAGTGCCTGTACTGAAAATGACTCCCTGGAGAAGATAGTGTTTATCAGTGATGATGAAAGATGGGGCAACACTATATATTTCATTGGTTTGGCAATAAGCACAGTATAGAATTTGCATACCAATGGGTTTTTTTATATTTGCTTATCTTTCATGCAGGGCTTGTGTTATCAAATTAATATATGCTTCTGAATTGTTTTCTTTCCTAAGTTTTCTTCTAGGGTTTCACCAACTTTATATGAACTTTTTTATATATCATCTTTATGATCACCTCTATGAAATGTACATATCTATCTATCTATCTATCTATCTATCTATCTATCTATCTATCTATATCTATATCATCTATATCTATATCTGTATCTATATCTATCTATATAATCTATATCTATATCGACACCTATATCTATATCTATATATCTATATCTATCTACCTATATCTATCACACTACTTACTGACCTCTAAGTATGAGTCACTAAGTCAGTTCATCTATATGATACAAATCAATAAGGATGCCCCATGTATAGAAATGATATTTATGTCTATATATCTATCTCTCTAGAAATATAATTATTTTAATAAATAGAAAAGAATTCACAATTCCCCTAAAATACATATAATATCTTACAATCTAAATTTAAATTAAAAAAAAAACAAAACACTTCTCAGTTGAATCTATAATTATTTGTTTCATAGGATAGTATCTACTGTCTGTAAATGTCTTCTATCAGGTAGGTAGAAAGTAAAATCCTTAATTTTTGTAATTTAAAAAAGTAATTACAAGAAAAAGATTAATTTCTATTGGATCAACTGCACATTCTTTAACTCACTGTTTTGCCCATCAAGACACCTAAAAGTTATCTCATGATAGCTTTCAAAAATATTTAAGTATCTAAATATAGTGATATATTTATTTTGATAAACAAAGGTGTTAATACCTCTGTAAGTTAAAGTGTATTTTTGGAAGTACATTGTCCCCTAATTTATGGGGTGCTCTTCTAGTAAGTTGTACAATTGCCCAGTTGGGATAGAGATCTTTTAAATCAGATAATAAGTATGTGCTACCACCTGAACTGTTAACACTGGCCTAAAGAACAATAAACCCAGAACGGGAACAAGTAATTGTTTTAACAACTAATCCTTGGTGAACTTTTAGGGAACCTGTGCTTTTTAGTGTATTCCTAGGTGCATGATCTGGAAAAGGTATTAAACAATGATAAATACGTGATCATACCAAAATGACTTAGAAACGTTAAAGCTGACAACAAAAAGTTGCAGAAGCGTTTTATGATACTAAGTAACTGAATCATAAAATGACAGAAGTAATTCAGTATAATTTGTGTAAACAAAAAATTCTGGGAAAAAGTTGATTTGTGCATATATATGAAAGTGGGTTCTAAATTAACATCTTAGAAAAAGCATTAGGGTTATTGCAGTTAATGTTATGAAAACAATTCCTAGCAGCAATCGAAACTGTGAAATATTAGAGAAGAAGAAGAAAATACACAAGAAAATTGTGAATCATTACTGCAATGCTTCATAATTGTGTAGTTCCTATGTATTTTGAATGCTAAAGATCCTTCAGCTCTCTCAACTAAAAGAAAAGAGTATAAGCAAAAAAGAAGTATGAAAAACTTGCATATGAAGAGATATTAAATCAACTAGGATTCTTTACCTGAAAAAACAAATTATTGGAGAAGAAAATATGATTGCAATAGAGAGAGATAAATGTTATTCATTATTTCCCACAATATTAGACCCAAAAATAATAATAAAAGAAATATTCAAGAACTATTCTTGTACTAACTGAAGTTTGTTTTTTTTTTTTTTACTTAATGTGCAAATGACTTGTGAAACTTGGTGGCAACATGCTGTGCCAATATAACTGCTGTTGCAGTTATTAAGTGATATCAAACAGAAGGATGTAGAGACAAATTCCAGTTCAGAAGGTACTAAACTACAGGATGTCAGAAGCTGTGAGGTTTAACTGAGTGAAGCATTAATTTATTCTTGCATCCACAATTGACCACTGACTAACATAAGATCTTGAAGTAGAAGTCTTTTATCTTGCCCATTATCGTTGGTTTTACGATCATTTCACAGTCTGATCGCTTCTTGAAGTTAAGCATTTGACTTGTGCATTTTTGATGTGGGCCTGTGCATGAGTAAAATTAATGAACTGAAACCCAGTAAATTTGGATGGCTCAATCTGCAGACATGCAAAGGACTGGTATCTTGTTTTAGCTATTGTTAATTGGATGACAGTCCTAAACAGTCATAGTGGCATAGAGAGTGAATAGAGATGAGAGTGAAAGACAAGGCCCACACAAATGATTAGCAAAATCCTTCCCTTTGACATAAAGTAACAATCTCAGTACAAAAAATTCCAAAATTGCATTCATTTTCATGGTAAGTACTGTATTCTGATTTATATTTTAAGATCATCACAAAGCTGAACACATTGAGCTAAGAGAAATTCAAGTTCATAGAAGTGACAGATTTTTTTACTTCCTAAAGCTTGCAGAAGAGTGACAAAGTACAAATTCAGAGGTTCCTGTGGCTCCATTCAAAGAACTCCTGCATGTTTGAAATGTTTTAGCCTGTGTAGCTGAGAAAAATAAACTTATATTTAAGAATTGTATAGATTCAGGTATCTTGTATGCGAAGGGAGAAGTAAAAGACCTAAAGGATTGCTATGACATTTATTCCATCAGTGCAGAGTTGTTGCCCGATGTGTATTTCAGGCACTGGACTAGCTTGCCTTGAAAGACTGAGCAATAAGTTGATGTACTGCTTATTACAGAGAATATTGTTTTATGGTTTAAAATGAATATGTGTATTAAAAGTATTACCCTAATTTACAATACTATTTCAGTCACATTTCTCTTGGAAATCTCATCCTTGCTCATCAAAAAAAAAATAGCACATTGCTATTTCTGGAGGAAAACAACCTCCAGAAATAACAGATATTTAAAAAAAAAAAAAATTAAAATGCTTGCTATGTCTTTATATATACTTCTGAACTCTTAGCCTTTCAGGAGGAGTTTTAACATGTTATTTTCCTTTTCAGCTCTTGTGCATAATGGATTCTGAAATTGAATTTTATGTTAAGATCTCATAGTATATATCTTACTGTTATTAAATCTGATTGAAGAGGTACAGAAGGATAATATTTTGCTTTTTTTTTTTAAAGTTATGGTACAGAAAATGATTTTTATGTTATTACATTTATACATGCCAATCTGATTGATATATCTTCCCCAGATTGAAGAACACTTAACTGGTTCTAGCCTATTGCACCTTGCTCTTCTTCTCATGTTTATCTGCTAACAGGAAGTAGGCTTCATATACAATGAAGTCAGTCTTGTGTGGGTCCCTATTCCTATGAACAGCCCAAGACAGAATTTAATAAAAATAAATCATTCATACAGAATAATATCAACTCCTGATTCCCAAGGATCTGATTTAGGTGAGACAAATCAATAAACCAGTATTTCCTCCAGCAGCACATAAGAGAACGATAGTCATGGTTCTTTTATAAGCAGTGTTGTGTTCAGATCTTTCATATGATTTCTGGGATTGACATAAGATCTGTAAAATTAAATTTTATCAAAAGTTCAAATAATTTTGTGCATGTTCAAATTAATTCTTTTCCCATCGTCCTTTGTAACAAGAATATGAAAATTTCCTTTGATAGAAGTATGTTAAATTTCATTCTGGTTTAATACATTTTACTGCAGATTTCTTTTGGTACATGTGGACTTTGAGATGTAGCCAGTGCCTCAGACAAGAAAAGTACTTTTCAAAAAACGTTAAGAGTTTTCTGTAAGAAGATTTCTTCATTTCAGTTTGCGTAGAGCAGTAATAGAACAAAGTACTTTTTACAGGGACAGTTACTTACTAATATATTATAGAATATACATGTACAACAATTCAGAATATTTTCATAATGTAACTTCAAATTAATAAAAAAATAAATGCTCTTAACTTCAAAGGAGTCATAGAAGCAGCCACTAAACTATATAATTTGAAGATAACTGCTTGGCTGTAAGTCATGCAAAAGATAGCACTGAATTGAGATATATGTACATAATGGTTGGATTCAATGATCTTCGAGGTCTTTTCCAATCTCAATCATTACATGATTATTAAACATTAATTCTGGCATTCGCAGTAGCCCATTAGATCTGGATATGTATTTTTTCTGGCTCTAAATTCCCTGTTAAGAGACAGACAGTGTAACTTTTGTGCTTTTTATTTATTATATCTCTTCAATACATCCATAGCCTGTCACCTAGAGATGTGCATTGCACTGTGTTGCTTGCATTGAGTGTCTGCAAGAGTTAAAAATTAGTGGGGTTCAGTTACAAACATTTTCTCTAATTTTCTCCTTATATCCAGACTGTCCAGTTTTCTGCCAATTTTCCGAAAGTTCACACACCAAAGAAAAAATCAATATTGTCTAAGATGCTGAATATAGTTATCCTTATTTAGAGAGAGATGTGGAATAAATATGTTCAAAAATGGCCTGTAAAAGATCCACCTTTTACTTATTGGAGTCTTTAGTTTTTGCAAACCTGAAAATGCAATATACAAATACTGCAGAGTTCTTTGGAGAATTCTTAAAATGCTATATAGTTTGCACAGCATATCTTTGTCTATACAAATCCCGATTTTCAGATCAAACAGAAGGGACAAAATTTTTTTAAACTGCCTTTACTGCCATGCCAAAACCCTCATCTCCAAGGCCTTGTATAAAGCTGAACTAGTCAGTTTGTAATTAAATCTTATAGGATACAGAAGTGATACTTGTGACAGAAAAGGCATTTTTATAGTCTGCAATCTTATTTTCAACTAATAGGATGCCACAAAAGTCAGAGTTCACAGAAGTTTTATGTCTGTTATTTCACTCTAGAATAATGTTGCACAAACCAATTAGCCAGTATAATAGTGTTGGGGTATACTTAGAGAAGAAAAGGGGATCTGGCAAAATACCTCTGACATTCTAGTATTTATAATGACCTGGAATTACTGAGACAATAGTCTTATATTTGAAAAGTTAGTCTTTTGGGGCACTAAGAAGTAAATCTCATACATATATAATTTGTATAGGATGTAGCTACCATTTCACAAATAACATTTTTCTTACAATTTGAAACAATAGCCACAGCTCTAGAAAAACCAAAGTTGAATAAAAACTAGTAAAATTAAAGACAAAAAATCAATACAGCATAAGTCCTTCAGTTAATTCATCCATTGAAGGAAGTAGAATGCAGTAAATGAGACAACACAAAAGGTTTTCCAGGCAGTTGAATTAAGGCAGCAATGCACTGAGGGCAGCAAGAAGGTTTTTCATATCTATGAATGCTTCTTTGGGATTTTTTTTGTTTGGTTGGTTGTGGGGGTTAGTGGGTTTTTTGTTTGTTTGGTTGTGGGTTTTTCATTTGATTGGTTTTTTGGGGTGTTTTAATTTGTTGATTTTTTTTTATCTTTTTATTTGAAAGTCAAGTCATTCGGGAATAGCACAGGAAAAGGCAGGAAAACTGGAAAGGAAGATTGAAAGAGCAATGAAAGATTGAAGTTGAATTTATTGCCTTAAATTTAGCACAAAGTTCTGATTTCCAGAAAACTTCTTTCATCAGACTCTTGTAGGTTTCCAGGTAGCTAAGGTCTCCATAAACTTTTACAGAGGTGTGGTGAATGTAATGCACTTCTATTATTCAAATCAATGAATAAGGATGGCACTGGATTCTGAGAAAGCCACCAACTCTTGCAAGATCTACTACCATGAAATTATAATTTTTGCAAGAACAATTGAGCTTTTACAATAGCAAGCAGGTTTCAAAAATTATAAAAATAAATAAATTGTGTAGGAAACTGTCACATGGCAAATATTTGTCCTGTGACTACAACTTTTCTAGGGAGTTGCAAAGCTCTTAATTTTGCTGCATCCCTGTAAGTAATCTCAGTGTCTGTAAGTATGAATGGAAAATAATATTTCACCTCAGATCCTGACTACTAGCTCCTCTTTCCTAGTCAGTGTGGAGGACATGCTAGGTCCAAATCTGTAGATAAATCTCATTTGGATATTGATATTGTCGCTCCCTTTTCATGACAAGGAACTTACCAACATATCAACATATCAGCATATTTACGTGACAATTTCTAATCATACTCTCCTATTATAGAACACTAGTAGGTTTTCCACTTTTAAATGTTTGATACTGTTTGATCTGGCTGACCATTTCAGTTTCACATTTAAAAACCCAGTAACTTTTTATGTATTCGGAAAGGACAGCTAGGTATAATAATGAATATTAAAGCAGCTTTGCAGAAGGATATATATGTTCTTTTCAACAGAGGCAAACAAAAAAAGTTGCAAAAATGAAAAAAAAAATTAAAGTAGTTTTCAACTATAGAATTATGGAGTAGGAATTTTGCTTCATTCAGCAGGAGGTTAATATCTTCATGTCTTTCTTTTCCTTTTTTTAAAAAAGAAAATACCAGGCTTAAAGGAATTAGAAAATGGAAATATTGCTGTGAAATTACCAGACAGCCTATCTTTCTGATAGCTTATGGAGCACAAAAAGAAAATGGAAATTAGTCAGTAAAACATTAATTTCTACAACTAGGACTGAAATTGTAATTTCCAAAACTACTGCTGATGTTCTAAAGCACTCAGAAAATCATGCACAGGTTTAGCTTAAGTAGTAATGCAGTTAGAACAGATTAAATGTCTTTGCTTTGTGCCTAGTTTCCTTTACTTTTCTTGCATTTCATGGAAATTAATGCAGCTGAGATAAGAAAATTTTAAAAACCCAAATAATCAATGAAAGAGAGAAGCATTGAAATAATATCTGTGACATTTAGGTGACATGTCGTAGATTAAAAATTCAAGTAAAAATGTTAGCCAAAAATATTTTCATCTAAAAAGGAAAAGCCCTATGATTTATTATGTATAGATATTTTAGTACTCAGTAAGTTTATCATCTTTATCAATGCGTGCTCAAAAGTCAACTAAGACAGAAGGTATAATATCTCTAAAGGAGAAAAAAAATGTTGGCTTTTCATGTGATACAATTTCCTGTTCTCTAGTTGAAACTCATGCTCGACTTGCAAATGTTTAACTAGACATAAGATTCCGTTTCCTGTTCTTGAAAAAGAATTATGAATTTAACAATTTAGAAAGAATTATGTCTCTATAAATGCTTTTAAATTCTGTATTTGTCACCAGTACTTATTAGATAGACACACAAGGTTGAAGTTCCTAGTTTAACTTATAGATTTTTCATTTAGATACTGTGAATTCGAAATTATTGATATAATAATCTGCCTTTTCAATTAGGCCTTAATAAATACTGATAAAAAAAAATAATAATTTAACAGTGGAAGTGATGGGGAAGGAATAATCCATGCAGTACAAAGTTTTTTGTTTGGTCTACAATATACTGCTTTTTTACAATGGAAAGAAACTAATTCCATTAACTTTGTGCTTCATCCCTGTTTAGAACATGCACTTCTCTACTGAAAATAATCAATTGATTTTGACATATTTTGCAGCTATAAAAACTGCAATAAAAAATAAATTTAAAAAACAAACAATCAAACAAAAAAACCCCACCAAAAAACCACAAACCAAACCAAAAAAACCCCAGAAATATTGATCATATATTTTACTTGTCCTTTATTACATTAATTTCATATCATAAGATGGGAAATGAAAGTAAAATAAAACATCTTTCTAAACTAGGAGAAAAAGTAATTTGCAACAAAAAATATATTTTGAGTCAATGCAAGCTTTATCTATTGAAAACATGCTGAATGACTTTTAGGAAAAATGCATTATTTTCAAAATGAAAGATTATTCACTTTCAGGCATCAGGACTTCTGGGAGATTTTAGGACAGGCTTAGGTTTGAATAAGAAGCAGCTTTATCTCTGTTCTATAGCACATCACCCTGACCCCAAAGAGAGGATCCAGTGATAAAGCAATAAATTGAGTCTATCTTTAATATACAGTAATTGCAACAAAAAGCTTTGCTAGCAGATACTGAAAAAATTAGGAATCTTGACACAACAATTAGTGGCTATTCAGTAGCTACGTCAAAGGTACACTCAAACTATCCATTGAATGACTTTTATCTATCTACATGATATTATATAAAATCCGTATTTCCAGAGTAATATTAAAAAAGATAATCTGGTGTAAAATCTCCTGAATAGTTGGAGATTTCAGATGCCGAGTTCTTGACAGAAATAGCCTGTCTGAAGCAAGCATGTTCTACCCAGGAACATGGTTCTGATGACCCCTGAATGTGACCTGCTCCCTGTGGAATGTAATTTATTGTTCTACTGCACATAAAGCAGTAGATATGAATACTGGGGGTGGAAAAAAAATAAGCCCAAACAGATTAATTACTGACAGGTACATTGGAATATGACTGCTTCTTAGCCTTCTTGTCTGTAGCCAGGCAAGATTGTTTCACCTCAGTTAAAAGACAGAGACACATGGCAAGCTGCCTCTGCAAGTTCTCATTAAGCAAACGGCCTCCACTGTCCATTAGAGGAAAAATCTCCCTATTAGTTAAGGAAATGTGACAGCAATGGAGGTGAAGTTTTGGCAGGAAATTCATCAGTGCATTACAAAGCTTGTTTCATTCTACAGCTCTCACCAGCCTCTTTCCACTCTTTTATCTGAATGCTCAGATGCCTCAGGGTTGTGGTCATGGCAAAGGTCAAGAACATAACAGCAGGACTATAAAGAGATTCTTACAGAGGGAGAAAGAAGCTGCCAAACACAAGCAAGTTCATTGAGCACAAGACAATGAATGAGAGCTTACATCTTAAAAAAATTATCTAATTGGTTACCATTACTTCTGAAAAAACATTAAGAACCTTAAAAATTATTTAGAACATTTACATACCCTCTGAATCCTAATAAAACTAAGGAATATGTATATAACTGTTATAAAAAAAATACCAGAAAGCCTCGTTTATTTTGGGAACAATTGTAAACATGCATAATAATAAGTAGTCTGTGTTTAGGAGAAAAAAAAAAAGTCAGTTGCAAATTATTAATTTAAAATATTATTAATATAATGTATTATTTATATAAAGATCACATAATTCATGTACAAATCTGTGTTTTACTAAAGCCTAATTTACTTCAGCAGGATGCTTAATTAAATAAGAACCCAGAAATGGGTACTTTCTTTAATAATGAAATTTACAATGTTACAGTGGTTGAGTTTAAACCTAAGAAGTTTGCTATGTTTTTAATTATTTTTCATCAGTGGTTAGCAATAAGGTGAATTTGAATTACCTGTTACAATGTCCAGTAGTACTCTTATCAAGTCAAGGAAGAGGTTTGCTGTCTGATTAAAAAAGCCACAATGCAAATTCCTGCTAAAACAAAGAAAAATCAGAATCTTAACTTCCTGTTCCATCAAATATTAATTTTTATACCTGCACATATTCAGCGTGTGCAAGGAATGCAGGAATTTAACAAGTATGCAGTAGATTCTGTATGCAAATTCATTCAGGTATGAATTTGACAACAGACCAAAGTGTCTACTGTCAATATCTGATTCCTATTACAATGCATACAACACATAAAAACATGCTTGAAAGCAACTCACCCACTAAAAATTGTTAGGCTCAGACAGCAATGGTTTTAGGTATATGTGTAGTTATACCAACATTTTAAATTCTCCAGATTGTATATTAAAACATGATTCAAACAAGAGTGGACTGACCTCAGAGAGATAAAGAGTTTTTATTTTTAAACTGTTTTTTATATGATTAATTTTTTCCAAATAATCCTCACCCATACAGATACCCACTAAATATATTGCTGGGTGAGATAAATACCACCACTTTTAGTGACATGGGATTCTTCTGATTTTCATTTTTGTATTTTGTACATGTGTTCAAGTCTGGGGAAGATATTTAAATTGGGAAACTTGGATGGAAAATGATGTATGTTTTTCATACATCTATGTTGTTCTGTATGGTCATGGCTGGCATTAAGGAGACCATCTAAAGATGTATATGCCATTATTCTATCTTTATCTATTCTACATTCAGAACACAATAATAATAATAATAGTTGTAAACTATTAATAATGATTTTTAAATTTGAAATATTGTCATAAGCTATTTCAGGCATAAAAGCTGATTTTGCAGAAAAAAACCCTAAATTAATGTTGAAATTTATTAGAAATAATTGATTTCTACTGCATTGTCTGCCAAATTTGTTACCTTAATTTTATATGTAGGTACTTCAATAGCTGTACAATCTAAATGGAGCTCTTGGAAAATTTAAAAACAGTTTAACCAGAGTGACCTTTACTGTTAGAATTTGCTGAAAAAAATGCATGAATGCAAGGAGAACTGGTCTTCAGATCTTGAATAAAAATTTCTGATACATTAATGATACAATGAATTATCCTTCTAATATATCCACTGAAAGAAAAAGTAAAATTATAAACAAATGAAATGCTTGTAAACCTCATCAGTCACAGTGAAAAGAAAATATACCTAAACCTGTAAAACTAAGAATGTACTACTTAATTTATGTTTGAGCAGTACTATGTCATAGAGAAGCATTTACAGTTTGTAGGGCAGTATATTTTCAAGGACAGAAACTGGTTTTTTAATTAAAAAAAGAAAAGCATAGTCTGAAATATTTACAATATTATGCTTTCATGATTAATACTGAAAGCATGGCTAACTGTAATACATATTCTAGGAAAGGATTAATTCAAACTTCAAGTTAGAAAATATTATTTAGGTCAAAATTAAGATTTAAAGAATAAATCATCATTAAAGTGACAACAAATAATAAGATATAGTGAGGTAATTCTCCAGTGATTTTAACGTGTCCAATACCCTGCAATAAAAAATAAACCTCAATTATCTGAAGAACTACTATTTGTGGTGAAATTTTGACCCTATTTGAAGACACTTTAGTACAATTTTTAGAATAAATTAAAGATGACAGAGTCATAAAACACATAAGCTCTGGAAATTTGATGGAGGAACCACAATTTTTTTATAATTGTCACATCTTTTTTTTTTATTTGTGGCAATACCATCAGTCATAAAGATTCAATTTGGTATATATGTACACGTGAATAGTACTTGCTACCACAGTTATTTTCCATTCTCTGCTAGCAGTTCAAAATTCATTTCAGAGAGGGGTTGTGAGAAACATGTATAACAATACATATACCAAGGTGAAATCTACCTTTGATGAGTTTAAGGTATTTCAGGAAGTCACATAACCCTCTGCCTAACAGGACCTTATTTCTTAGCTAGGAATAAGATTTTATCTATTTCTAGAAAACAAAAGCCCAATTTTATATTTGAAAAAACATAAATAAAAACTAAAACTGAAACAAACATATCCCTAAAAGTATAATTCTAGGGTTAAAAGGAACTGAACTAGATTCTGTGTTGTTGGAAAAATACTGTAGTAAGAACAACTTTATTTGGGGGAAAAAAAGCCAATGGGCTGGATAATTTTTTTTTCATGGATAAATATGGGACATGCCAAGAACACCACATTAAGTAAACTTCCTAAGCTAATAATCCATGACTGTATGTTGGTGAACACACTTGTTATGATACATGCAGCATCCATCTGCAAGTTGACATGAAGCTTTTCTTAATATCAGCTAAACATCTGCTCTTATATTGGTTTCAAATGTCTGAATCTTATGGACAAGCTTACTAGAAGGTTGTGGTAACAGACGAAATTTAAGCTTTGTGATGATGTTATTAAAATGTTATTATGAAATGTCTCAGGGAACAAGAAAAACAGCACAAATTTGTGCACACACGAATACATCCATTAAGAAATATTACTGTCCTCTATCTTTCATACCATTGCAAGTATCTTGTAAAATCTTGAAATTGCTAAAAGAGGTCAGAAACAGATCTTGAAGGTATAAAGAGGCATAACTAGATTTCTTATTCACATGAATTCTAATATAAATTTAAAAAATCTCAAGGTTCAAAAAATAGATGAGACTATTTCAAGAAATCAAAACAAAAAGCAGCAAAGAGGTAAAATGCACAACTTTCACTCTCAGGCAACGTATTCTGCTATTACACTATAAGAAATGTATTTCATCTTCAAATAAAGTTGTAAGATCAGCTAATTATCACATCACTGTTTTGGTCTTACACTTCTGAATATAAGATTGGGAAGAATGACTGAGAAATAGCATTTCTCACACAAGAAAGTTGAAGAAATATAGGCCTTCCTCCCCTGATTTGATTCCTAGAACTTGAAAGACATAGAGCAGAACAATGGACTGTCATTTTTACAAAAATCATTGTTCAAAGACAGATTGGTCTAATCAGTCTAAGCAAATTTCAAGAAACCTGATAGTCTTAAAAAGACAAGAGAAATTACTTCAGGCTGAAGATTCCAAAGTGGTGATCAGGCTAGCTATAGTTAGAACAATTCTTTCTTGAACTATCTGTAAGAAAATGCATCCTTTACTTTGATGAAATGCTCTAACAATCAAATAACTGAAAAATACTTTTTCTTGACTATTTTAAATAGGAATTTATTAAACCAACAGAGAACTCCCCAATGTTTCACTAATGTCAGTGACCTCGCAGGAAGTCATAACTCATATATACTCACTCAAACATTCATGATTATGAAGCGATCTTATTTAATATTATGCACAATAGAGATTAGATAATCTCTCCCTAAAGGTTTGAAACAAAATTCTGGTCTAGAAGCAGTGGGCCAGACATGCCTCCTCCCCAGCCAGGAGCAGGGCAGTGAGCAGGCACTGTGGCAGCCCAAGCCCCAGGACTGGGCAGCTCCATAGAGACAGTGAGGATCTGACCTGGTGAGGGATACCAGAGTCTCACAAAACCCTGGAACAGCTTAATTGTCCCCAAATGATGGACTCAGGCTGGTCAGTAGCTGGGTCAAGACATCAGCCCACAGGCTGGACTGATATGAAACACTTCTTATCACAGCTACAGAAAAAAACTACCCTTGAACTTTTGGTAAGGCAAACAGAGAGAAGCTGGTAAAGAAGCAAGGAAAAACATACAAACCAATAAAACTAAAGGGGTTCAGTAACAAGATACAGTAGACAAAGAATAGGCAAGGACAGGAAATTACATCAGGACAAGAAAAAATCTCTGTGGACAGCCAAGGAATGAGCTGTAAAACCAGAGGGCTAGTGAGTGACCAAGTAGTTTTTGCTTCATATAGAGCATTTCAAATATGATGATGTCACTCAGTGGTTTGAAAGCTTTCTTTTTGTGTGAGAGCTTTGTAAGCACTGATATAAGCTGCACAACCCCAGTATTTGGGATGCTCCTGTCTGCACTACCTGAGAAAACAGGGTGTTCTGCTGGAGTGGGTTTTCCAGTTAATTTTACCCTGAAAGTAATCTCGCTCTGGCTTGGCAGTCAAAACCAAACACAATAAACGAGGAGGTTCAGAATGTTGTTTCAGAAGTGCATTACTGCTCCAAACTAAAATGCTAATGAAGATTGATCTTCTGTTAAATATAAATGTGGGGGAAACTAGAACTAGTACTAGACAAATATTCTCATCGACGTAGCTTTTCTCTTCATTTCTGTTGTAGGGCTGTACCTAGAGAAACTATGGACTCTGTTCATCTTCTGAGAGCTTGGAACTTCCACTCTGTATTCAAATATTCACAACAGAAACTGGCTCAAGCTCATAAATTTGGAGATCAGAAGCAAAGTATATTCGAAATCAGCAGACCTTAACGTCTTACCAGATAGCATAGAACTAGATCATTTAAGTTCAGACTGAGATGAATGCAAAAGGACATAAATTATCTCAAATACATTAAAGAAGAAATAATTGATTAACCAGATAGGAAAGTTGCAAACTTGACACAAAAAAAAAAAAAATGCAATAACTTTAAAATAAACTAACTTACCCACATAATGAGATATATTTCCTACTCTTCCTCCTCTCCACTTTTGCTGCTATTCAGTTTAATGTTAGCAGTGTATTATTTATAAATTTGCATTACAAGCAGCATAGATAGTTCTATTGCCAGAGAAAACTATGAAGAAAAATTACTGTTTCTCTTTCCCTACCTTTTCTTTCCACTTTCTGTGAACAGAGCAAGACATCTACCAGGATAGTAATTTTAAAAAATACCAGTTAGTAAAACCAGAACCACAAAGCTATAAACCTAGCACTTACAGAACTACAGACAAGGTTTCTAAGTGATTCAGTATGAAAAAAAGCCCACTTCTGTATGCTTTATATAATTTTCAGAAAAATACATTGTTAGCTGAATGTAAGACACTTTCCTTTCCCTGAAAAAGATTAGGCAGCTATCTAAGGAAGTAGAGACATACCACTCCTTCATAGTAAATTAAATTTTCTGACCTGAACAAAACAAGACCACAAGCAGATATACATTCATATTAAAAAAATACATAAAAAACATACATTCTTATAAAAAATTAGGAGAACTGTCATAAATAATAAAGACAAAAAAGTGGCTTTTTGAATGACATTCCCATAATTCTTTCAGAGAAATTATGTCTTGAAAATTCATACACCGAGTACTTATATTTTTGAGGTTACTTTACTTCAGTTTCTCTCTGAAAACTTTCTCCTCTTCTGCCCAGCAGTTAAGTATATGTAATGAGAGAGTGGTTTAAAATGGAAGACTGGTAAAAAAGAAAGAAAATGAAGCTGGCTTTAGAATTTTTTGTGCTGAAATACCAACCTTTCACCTGGGAGAAGCTAAAAATACTCAGTGTGGGAAATTTTACATGTAAGTGCTTGCTTTGGGTTGTTTTCTGTCTGCTGAAAAGAAATGGAAGTCTCTCAAATCAGATAACAGGATGCTGCTAGCGATGTATAAGCCTTTTTCCCATAGGCTTGACTCTCCTTGTAGGAGAGGAAGAGAGATGAGAAGTGTGGAGACTGTAAAACACAGCCTTGTGAAGGGTTGTGCTTGCATCAGACCTGTTTTTTACATGTGAGGCTAGGCAGGGTGCTTGCCTTTTTGCCCCTGCTAAGTTTGGGTTAACTCAGCAGTGCATTTATCCCCATTCTGCCAGTGTAGTGATGGAATAAATCTACTTTTTACACTTCAGGTGTGGATTCCAGCCTTCTTTGTTACCTGCAGGTATTTGGTTCACAAGAGTATATTTTATATTTTGTTACAGAGATGGCTGCTTTTTAGAATAGGGTTAAGTAATAATCAGAATTCCACTTTATGTATATTTGAAAAATACTTAGCAATGAAAATTGTTTTCAACAATTTTAAACACAAGTGATTGTCTAAAATGAGTTTTAGAAGACAAAAGAATGGTGGTATGTATTTCCTAATACAGGAACAGAAAGCAGAACATGTTTTTTATCATTGTCTTCAATACCCCTTTTTATTTCTAATGATCCCCTCTTTTATTAGTTGTGAAGTCTAACAGAAACTTGATGGAATTCAAAAATATAACTTTGATTAAAGATGGATCTATAGGTGTCTTACTTCAGCACCAATAGGTGTAAAAATCTATTTTTACTTGGAACACAACGTTTACAACAAATTTTGGTGTCCTGAAGGGAACAATAGTAGTGCTCTGTGCTTTCTGATGCATCTCTGAGAATCTTATCATTGTAATTTCAGTTAATTATTTCTTGACAAACTCTTTTTAATTACTTAAATTAAGTAATAACAATATTCCTAGTTTATATGTTAGGAAAAGAGTTGTCCATACCATGGGAAAATGTGAAGCAAAATATGATTTTTCTTAATCTAAAAAATATTTTCTTTGTTGCTTAGCTGCATAATAATGCAGAGAATTTTTATAACAGAGGGATCATATGCAGATATATGTATTACCTGTATATTTGCAGTACTACATTTCTGTGCAGACTTCCAATGGCCAAAAAGGGATGTAATTTTAAAAATTCTACTGAATAAATAATTTTAGCCAGTTATATGGACAAGGGGAAGCGAAAAACATCAATGATAGTAATACTTGTGAAGATATCAAGATTGTAAATTAAGTAAAAAATGTTCAACTTTACATATATCTCTTTAGAGACACTACAAACATTCTGATTTTAAGTATTTTACTTTGTCTATTAATAATGTAGACATCTGTCTTTTTCTTATATCTGGAATTATTTTTCATTCTTCATTTAATTTTAATATTTAAAACACATTTGTTATATCTAGATCACAAAAAAATAAACAAAAATATAATATTTTTTCTGTTCTTTCCCAAAACTGCCAGCAAATTGATAGATGGAAGCAGAACTAGCCACAAAAATTCAAGAAAAACAACTACAGAGCAAGTGCTTTGAAATGATTTTATGATACATTCATTTTTTTGAGAATGACTTCTTCTTTCCAAGTAAAGAAATGTCTGCTTTTCAGCCTGGGGTTAACCACCATTTTAGATAGAACCTTGTGATTAATGTTTCTCATTAATTAACTCCAGGCATACCCTGTGGGAATATTAGGTACCTAGACTCTCATTAGTCAACAGAGCGAGGACAGAGTATTTGGTCTTCAAACTGTTTTGCAAAGGAGGTTACTTCTCTTCACAGAGCAAGATTATTGCCTGCCTACAAAGAACATCTGCTTTCTAACAGAGTATATAGTTCCCTAATGCCCAACTTTTGAAGCCTAAAATAAAATGCAGCTTCCGTTAAAATCTTGAAAATTAAGAACATTTAACATTTTCATACTGAATTGGCTGTACTTTTCAGAAACATCAAAAATCTTTTCACACTCCTCAAATTCATTCCGCAAAAGTAGTGTATACAGAAAAGATTTATGGATACCCATGACCAATCCCAGTCAAACGTACTTGTACAGTTTCAGCCAAGTCGATGGAATATACAGATTTGTCTATATTATTTATACTTTTTCAAAATCCTCAAAAATTATCTAAACAAGAATTACAGGTATTAAGAGAAAATATGTGCAGATAGTTCAGAGATGATGGCTGCATTTCTACACATCACTGGCACATTTTATTAAAAACCGTGAATGTTCTAAATTACTTAAAGGCAAATTTTGTTAGTTTTATTTATGTATAAGAAGCTTTTTGTATTCTGTATGCAAATCCCAGATGGAAGGGAAGAAATTCTTAAATCTCAAAGCTTACTGGACATGAAGAGAAAATAGCACATCTCACAGAACCAACTAGAATGATGTGGATATATTTATGCATGTAGACACAGATGATTAAATATAATTATCTATCTAGACATCAACTTCGTCTCACATAGTTCCAACATTTTAATTGGAATTAAGACACATGATACTGTGCTTTATTGATTCATTAACAACTGTATCAAGTGTCCTGTCAAGCATAAGGCTAAAGTTTGCATACTACTAGTCTCCTGAGAGATTTATTATTCAATCACTTCTAAAAACCTCAGTGTAACTCCTCATTACAATATGGCATAGAATTATTGCATTATGGCATTACTGTCTCAGAGAAATAACCCATAACAAAAAATTTGGAAAGTCTCCCAATTATTGAAAACAATTCTCAAGGGGGAAGATGGCAAGGGATAGAAAAAGCGTCAGGTGTCTGGACACTCAGAGACACTGAGCTGGATTTTAACAGGCTCAGTCTGTGAGGGTAAAATAACACAGGGGCTCCTTTGCTTGGGGTCCCTTCTCAGAGGCACCAGCTCAGGCTTTTAATTTGTATTTAGTTTTTGCACCAGGATTTAAGTATTTTAAGAATCAGGATGTCTGTGACTCTGCTGTGGAAAGCTGGTGAGGAAAGCTGGTGTGGCTGTGTGAGTGTGAGGGGTGCAGATGCGAAAGGGCCTCGATACCAGCTCAGGTGTGCCAGTGTGACTGCCAGAGTGGCTCCTGGACAGCTGGACAGGGACGTTCCCTTGGCATAAATGTCCACTTAATCAGGAGTCACCTAAAGGCAGCTTTACACAGACAGGTCCACTGCCCACCTGGTACCTTTGCCTGGACCTTGGAACCACTCCCAGCTCGTCCTGCTTGAGGTTTGCTAGCAAACTGCACAATTTATCAGTTTAAAGAAAGCAAGATTCTTCTCCACTTCAACAGCCAGCACCAGGCACAGGGGCTGTGAGCCACAGCTGCACTTCTGCAGTCAGTGCTGGGTCCCTCACTCATCCCAGCCAAGCCAGCCCTCCCAGTAGCTGTTTTCATAGGACATCATTGCTGTCTTCCCTCTGGCAGATTGTCAAAACCTTCATCCATTTCAGCTGCCACCACTGGCTGTTGTCACCCCTGGGGTGCTACACCCTGGATGGAGCCTGGTTGCTCACACCAAATCAACTCACACTGATCTCACCAGGAGCTGGCACTGGTCCTTGCAGTACTCACTTGCACAGCACAGATGAGATTACATGAAAGAGAGTTAAGAAGGGATTTTTGAAGGTAAGAGGGATGATCAGATGCAGGATTCGATCAGACAAATGTACTGACATACAGTGTTTTACATGGAATGGACACCTTTTATATCCCTTAAGTATTCCATTAAAAACTTTGCAGAGCTTCACAGACCCCCTAAAATTCCTAAATCCTCAAGTTCATCTTATTTTCCCTTATCAGTTGCAAAGACCAAAAGTGGCCTTCTCTAAAACTCTGGTTGGGATTTTGAAAAGGTCTACAAATATCTAACTGTGGATTTTTGGACTCCCTCCATTATTTCTGTTACCCCCTGCTGTCTAATATGTTTCTGTCTCCCTGTGCTCTTATTTAACACTGCCCCATTTACTTATTACTCCCTTTTGCACTGAAAAAGCCCATATCAGACAACCTCAATGAAGCAGATGCTTTCACCTAAAACATAATTTTACAGCCTTATTTAATGTATTCCAGATTACCCATCAGCTGCTCTGACTTCCACTTCTTACAATAATGCTCAACACAAAGCCACAAATGAAAAAAAATTTGTTCAGCAGGGGACACAGTTCCACCTGTCTCTTCATGAACAAGTAGCTTCCTCATGACTATCCACCCAGTTGCTATTCCTGCTTTACAACATCTCCACAGGTTCTTATTGCTTTCTCAGTGCTCATACCAAACGGACATATAGTCTATTAGTATTTCAATCTGTTATGCAAACACTGATATTTATCATTGGTTAACTTAGCTGGAAAACAAAGGAAGCACCATTTTTGTCTCTTTCTATAGGTATTTTCTTAAATCCCATTGACAAGCTAATACCTTCTGGATGCCAAAGGATAAGGCTTAACAATTTAAATTTTCTGCCTACAGTTCCTTTGTGCCTTTTTCCCTTCACATGTGCCAACCATCTGCCCACTTAATGAACACATTCTTTACCTTATCTCACCCAGACTTTGTATCACCTTCCTGAATCCAAGACTTCTGCTTGAAATTTCTTATACTTTTGAACTATTTTTATCCAATACTCTCTCAAATTATCTTACCCTTCATTCTTTTCTTTCCAACAGAAAAGAAGTTTAGAGAATACCATATATAATACATGAATTCATGCAAAAAAAATACACTTTGCAGAAGAGGTATCTTGATTTAATTATCTTTCAGTAGACTACTATCTGCTTTGTTAATGCTATCTTTTTTACTGTACCCAACCTGATTTTACAGGAAAGACATTTCCTTCATCAATTTGACAAATCAGTCTTGAAACAATGCTTTTAATTATTCTGTTTGAAAGAAAAAAAAATTAAAATGTCTTTATGCTATAACACTGTAGAAGAAACATAATGAACAATGGTAAAAGAAAAACAAAATCACTGTAACACTATTTATATAAGGAGGTAACTGTACACCTAATATGAAAGCAATTTTGTATTAGGAACTGTGAAGTGTGCCTGAGTAAGGCATTTTGAATTCATATCTTAAGTTACTCTACAAAGATTTCACTTGTTGACATGCCCCAATTTCATATATTTGCTTAGGAAGAGGTCCAGGGCTTGCTTTGTTTTATTTCTTGTTAGCATCAACAGCTACCATAAGAATGATAGTTCAGTGAAACAGCCATGCTGACTCATTGCTATGCTGGGGGAAAGGAAAGGATATTTATACATCTGGATCCTTTCTGTTATTTCCTACAATCTTGGTATTATTCATCCCATCAGACCTCTGTTAATCAAACACAACGTCCATCTGGATAGCATACTGAAATTCTCTTTCTATGGCACCCCAAGTATAGAAAAGCAGGATACCATGGGTACAGCTTACTTGTTGCAGTGTAAGAATGGCAGCCAACATATATTCACTTAACTCATATAAAGTCAGAAATAATCATAAATCCTGCAGCTAACTGTGGTTTGAGGATTTTTCTTCTCTTGCTCCTTAGATGAAAAATGTCATAAATAGTATTCTCCTGAACATTAAAATTTTATGAACACAAAAAAGTTATAAAACATTTGTTAACAAAAAATTGAGGGATCAAATGTATTACTTTAGGTACTGTTTTAAGGACTTTAAATTATCACAGATATTCATGGGCTGGATATATGACATCCAGAGAAGATTTTTTTTCTTCAGTTATAACTAATGAAGTTCATACCAGGCAAGGCATTTAGATGTTGCTCGATCTCTATGTGCAGTCACAGATGCTGCACTCAGTGTCTCATGGATCAGAAGTCATAGTCACACATGGGTGAAAACACAAGTGTTCCTATAAAATTGGAGCTTAAGAAAAAAAGATGAAACATAGTTTAAGAAAAAAAACTGGTTTGCATTTATTATTTTCTGAGGTAATGGAGTAAAACTAAAAGAACACTCTGATCACTCTTATGTGCACAAATATTCCTTACCATGCACAGTTAAATATTCTTATGGATGAAACTTGTTACTCAAGTCACTGGATAATATATTATATTTAGCAGTACTGCAGTCAATAATCATATACTTGATTTGCAGGTGTTGCCTAAAATTTTGATGAAATTGTGAAATGTAGAGACGTAAAGACAAAATTAATCTGCAATTTGGTTAATATAACAAATTTCCATACTAAAATTATGCCCGTCATTACATGATAGACTACTTGAGTTTTCTAAATTATTTAAAGTTTCATACTGTTTAATATAAATACTATAGATTTTGTATACAACTCTTTGTGTACAACCCATTTCCAAATGAAAACTGTAAATCTCTCTCTACTTTGTAACTTGAATCTGTTTTTAAATCTAAGTCAGAAGTCATAGATATGTTAAACTCATACTCAGTCTAGAGATGGAAATACTACAAAACCAGTGTGTTTGTTAAAGCTCTTTCTTGGCCTATCACAGGTCAAGGAAATTCCAAAGGCTATCCATTTTAGTGTCAAGAAATGGTCTCCTACTATTCAGGACAATATAAAGTTATAGAACCAAAATTCCATATTCTATTTGCACATTCAATCAGGAATTTGAACCATAATCCTCTTAAGAACAACGGTTACTGTGTAATCTGATTAGCTGCTGTTTGTTTGTTGGGTTGTTGGGGTTTTTTTAAAGTTTTCAATTTAAGGATGTGGAAGAATACTCTGATCTTTATTTACAAATAATCCATGAAAAAACAATCACAGCAAAGAAAGATTTTAATGAAAGTAAAATCCATTTGGCTAATTCTTCTACAATCTTGACATTGTTAATAAAAGCCATCAGTTGCTTGCCTAAGATACCAACTTGGTAATAAAAATGCTATATTACTAGGTCAGCAAGATGATTCTTACTAGTCATGACAGAAAAGATGAATCACTACAATAAAGGAAATCCATACATTAAATTTCCATCTGCTTAAATAGATTAATTTAAATATATGTGTATATGTATGTGTGTATGTAGATATTTAATCTAAACACACAACCATGCTGTTCAATAACTTCAATGAACATAATAAGTGCAAGTAAGATGAGGTTATTTTAAAGGAGGGAACTTTCAGATTCTATTTCACCTGTTGTGATGCTTCACATAATACTTTGAAGAGATAAGGAAAAATAATTAATTTTAACATGTATGTCAGCAGAATTCAAATGGTTAGCATTGATATTTTTATTCAGATATTCTTTTTTGTCAGAAATATATTCAATAGGGATAAAAGGGTCATGTTAAATTAAACTGTTTTTTCCCTTCCCATCAAAGAAGGTGTAAGTCTCTTTGTATTTCTCTATATCCTTTGACATATGTACTAGTTAGAAGCACTGCTTCTTAAGAATCTGATGCACTAAGGTTTGGTAAGCTAGATATAAGTGGTGAAAGCATAAGAAACACCCCAAAATGTAAACATTTATGTAAGGATTTTAATAAATCTTAGAAATATGAGAGTTACTGTGCTCTACATCACCTCAGAAACCTCATCAATGGTTTGGAATCTTTTTTCTGGGGAGGAATAAATCATTGTAAGAAGATTGTGGCATAGTTGCTAATATGTGTACTGCAGCATCGGCGCAGTTTTGAGGCAGAAATGTCAGTTTTTATGGGTTTATGTACATATGCAGATACGTATGTGCAAGTATACATATCCATAGATATATTGGCATACATATGTGTGTTTCAATACAGATAGATAGAGACATATATAGGGTTTTGTTGTTATTGCTGTTTGATGGGTTTTGAAGTCTTTGGGTTTGTCAGAATTACTGGGCGATACAACGAAGAAAAGTATCTTAAGAGTTTTTTTCTGAAATGCAAGCGATGCAGCTATGATAAGACAGTTGTAGTTAGGAAAATGTCACTGTTATAAGGAAAATTGATAATAAAGGCTTGGTCTTCACCTTCTGTTCTCACAGCTTACTAAATGGATGCCAATAAGAATAGGGACCAGCAAAGGAGAGACAATACTCCAATGTTAATGATGCCATAATTTGGAAATATAGGATAGAGGATTTATGCTGTTTCTATTTTGCTTGTAAATGCATCTGATTGACCCCAAAATATTTGGTTATCAGATACCTAATGGTCACCAGAGTCTTGACAATCTAAATTGCTTAAGTCTAATGAAGATAAATAGCATTCTAGACACGGATACATACTACATACCGAAGGGAAAATGACACAGATGTTGTTGCTAGGCAACTCATCAACTTATCTTCCCATATAAAACATACATTTCCTATGATTTTACTGTGTATGTAGCCAGAAAAAGATGGGGGTGGAGGGGCAAGGGGACAGACACTAGTATCGTCTTTCTCTGAATTACTACTGCATAGTGACTTATCAGAAAAAAAATCTATATTCACTAATTAATTTTACTATGTTCTTAAATATAAGACATTCTTTTTTATGGTTTTTGGATGTAAAACAAGGTAAGAAGACACAGTCACTTCTGGTCGGTTCTATAAAGTTATACTGTACATTTCTAATTGAATAATGATGCTCTCTTTAGCTATTTATGTTGGTAGCAATATTCCTGATACAGTGCCAATGATTTTCTGTAATTGGATGAAATTGCATTTTGTCTTAATTTAAACAGCAAGAGTAAAGGATTCAGCTTTATCACCATTTATTCTATATGCAACCAATTTATGACAGATTTTTGTTCTCTGTTTTATCCTCTTTCTCCTCTTATATAATAGGTCTTTGATTGTTCTTGTTACACAGAGGTTTTCTAAGTGCTATACAAGTACTGCATAAGCTTCATAATTGAGATTTATTTCTAACAAAGCAAAATTGAATTACCATTAGGAGAAGAGTATAGAGCTTAATGATATTCTAGGAAAGCTCAGAAGCCCATCCCATAACAATCATTTCTCTAAGAACCTGCTCTTAGATTTTCTTGGTTGTGCTACAACACCACCGATTAATGCAGACTCCAAGTAGAATGAAGATTGTTTACAGTAAAACCAAATGTCATTTTGCATTCAAATCCACTTTGATTCTTTGCTTTAGAAACCACTTTAAGGTACTTTGTTCCTGCATTCTCACATTGCTACTTGGTGACAAGAATAAAGCTATAGAAAGACATCAGCACACTTACTATAGTGTAACAAATACTGTGAATTTAAAATTAGTTCAGCAGTGTACTTGATACAGAAGTGCATGTTCTTTGATACTGGCCCTGACTGTCTTCTAGACAGTTGTCTATGGCAGTTATAATAAATATTCAACATGCTTAAGATTCATGAGGAATGTTTCTTAATTTTATACAACCCAGACTCAGATTTTCAGTTTTCCTCATTGTTAATGCTGAGATAGGTAATTGGGAAAATCCTAATTTAGAAGCCTCCAGATCAAGCAATGATACTGTATGCAGTTATATTTTCAAGAACCTTATAACTAAATTTGAGATCAAGCATTCAAAGGATTATTATTTTTTGATTAATTTTTACATTCATTACTTGTCATCATTTAGACCACCAAAAAATTAAGAAGTTTATAATCACTTTAAAAATTAAATACTACTCAAAGGTTGATTTAATGCTATATCCAGCACAGGACAAGAGAATATGTAGAACCTCTTGTAACTTAAGTCCCAAGGCTATACATTGTCATATGGCCCTCTAAAATATCTAAGTTTTTTTTCCGTTTTTAATATGAAAAATATAGGGTTTGCTATGTTTTTCTGGGATTTTCATTTCCTCTTTTGCATCAGACTTGAAATTGTGTTTAGTCATGTAACTGTAATTTCCTATTCTACATTTTACTCCAATATGATGCTGCACAATGCCCTTATAAAAGGGTTTAAATTTTGGTCAGTGCTGTAGTGGTCAGGTAAGTAGAGTAAATTATCACTGTTGGTCCCTTCCATCTGGAACTATTCAAATAACACACATATTGCATTGAAACTCCATGAAAAGTTTATCCACTAAAACCTTAGATTCTGAATCAGAACTAAAGGAAAACTCTGGGAAAACATGGCATATTGCATTGACTCTCCCAAGCTTCAAGCTGTATGTATTTCTTTCCTTTCTCTGCTGCTTTAAAATGGAATTCTTACTGCCCTGCTTAGGAGTTACCCAGGGCTCAAAATGGAAATGCTATCTTTTTTCAGTTGTTTGATTCCATTTTTCTGTAAAATATATATCAGCTTTGGAGTCTAAACTCAGATTGTGTCAGGTACACAGTATCTGTCACAGATAGGATTCAGGGGGTCAATTTTTTTCTTAGTAAGTGTATTTCAGAGAAATACAGCAATGGATGCGGAGTTGGCTCCCCCCATGACTGTGAAGGCAGGAAATTCATGCCTCTGATTTGGTGGAACCGGGTCTTTCTGAAGTCATGAGTTCTTTTGTTTAACTCAGCTATAAACACTGGAAATAAGTACATTTTCACAGGATTCTCTGTTGCTTTTTGCTGGGGACAACATAAGGAGTACTTAGTGCTTTTCCAATATCTCAGTTTACATAGCTGAGAACATGTCTTGATGTAACAGAAATACAAGATGGGAAAAGCTGAAGGGCAAAGAGATTCACACACTTTTATTCAGTGAATATTACTTTCAACTGTAAACAAAAAAGTCCCACCATCCTGGCTTATTCCTAATTTTGTATTAAATGGTCACTGAATACAATACAAACAGAAAATCCTACAAGGAATGTCTTTCTCTCAGACATATTCAGTGATATTCATTTGTTCAAACATTCCTTAACCTTTTGATTTTATCCTTATAACATATGCTGATGAAATTTGTTGAAAAATTCACACAGTGGGGTGCAGAATTCATCATATGATAATCTTCTATTTCTAAAATGCTTTTATAATCAATGAGATATTTAAAGTTAAAATTCACGATATTGTTACTGGAACCTAACTGGGTACCACTAAGATGAAAGATCAGGGGTTTTGAATTTTGGTGTATTACAAGTAATTTAAGAATCCACTAGTAGCTCTATCTGCTTTCTTTTGCTGGCTAACTTAACAATAAAACAGGAATTAAGAAGAGATAATTAGAAGTGAGGAGATTAGAATGTCTTTTAAATATTGTTTTCCCATTTAAGTAGTTATTTCAATAAATTTCTGATATTAGAGGAATATTCACATATATTTATCCTTTCAATATTGACATGGACTATAGCACATAAAAAAAAATGGAATTTATACACTGAAGAATTGCATAGAGCAAAGAATGCAGAAAACCTGAAACTTCTGTATCTTTGAATTTAGAACTAAACTTTGTGGTTTTAGATGGATTTCAGTTGTACCTTCAGAAAAAACTTATTATTTCTGTAGCATGAAATAGCAAGAGGAATTATACAGAAGCAAGATATTTTTTACCTTTTTATTGCTAAGGCAAGTAGGTGACATAGCTATGTTAAACAATGTGATAGCACTGTGGAGAAAGGACTTTGTGAAAAACTGCTTCATTTCTGTGACCGTGTATCGTAATAGCCCTCTGGAGGCTACAGCCTTACAGGCAACAAAAGATGTGGCACATATAAATTCATAACAAGGTAGATATGTAGTCAAAAGAACAACTTTAACAAGGTAAAATACAATCAAAAGAACAACTTTAAGAAAATATTTCCCATAGAAAAGATTTTCACAAAGACTATGTTTCATTTATTGTATTGGTACTGGTGGTGGAGCAATGTAATTAATATTTAAATATTTTTTGAAATATTTTTATTTTGTCTTCTGCTTAACATGTAATTTGCTAAAAGTTATCTTATTAAAGTATTCCAAAATAAAAAAATCAATCATCAGTATGTTAATTATATTATTACCACTGCACTATTAGTTAATTCTTTAATTTTTTTTTTATTTAAAATATCAGGTGTTTATCAGAGGTTGTCAAGAAAGTAATATGGTTGGTATCATAAAGAGAGTTGCACTGTTAGGCATATAGTTTTATAATAATTTTTAATAAAATAGGTTTTAGTTTGTCTGTAAGGTCTTAACAGGTATTTAGTCACTGAAGCTTTTAACATTATTTGCAATTTCTAGAGGAAATTTAAGGGTTTTTTTCTTGTAGAAAGTTGAAACGAAAAGTTTATTTTATACCCCTTACTCATTCCCCTTTCTGTGAATATACCCTCTCACCCCCATGGAATGAAATCACACATTTCCTCTTTAAGTCTTCCAAGAACTATTTCTGGTAGGAAAGAATTAAAGCAAAAATTCTCTTGGACTGAACTTTAAGGGAGATCAGTGTTTCTGACAAAGGAAGACATGCCTCCTAAATATGCTGTTTTAATGCTCCAGAACAGTCCAACTGAAAGTACAAGAAAATGAAATATTTGTAACACATATTCACAGTTGTAATTGCAAGTGCCTAATTATTGACAAAAAAACAATTTTAGAGGCAGACTCATGAACCAATTAGGACACAAAAGCAGACTTAGAACTCTTCCAGCTGCCCAGTAATCACAGATTCTTGAGCATAGAAAACACCAGGAATTTTCTTTTCCTTGATTGTGGCTACTGAACAGAAAATGTCCTCCTGATGCAATTGCCTGGACTAGGCATGATTGGCTGCTGCTGAGACTCCAACCTTTTTCACTGCAGGCTCATTCCTAGTTAAAGAATAATGAGAATGAATTTTGTCTGTCACTGAGAAATCCTATATATACAATTAATGAACTGGACAGTAATTAATACTGAAACTTTCAGCCATAGGTGATATTGCAGAGTCAAGAATAATCTGAAACATAGTTTATGTGATTGCAATAACTACGTAAAGCTAATTACAATATTTCAGATATTCACACAGAATCTATTCCAGCTTTAATAAACCTTGAATTTGTTTTGCTCCATGTTTTTAATACTTGAATTTAAAGTACTGTTTGATGGCAAAACATTATGCAAATACTGTTGTGCAATATACATTACAACTTTGTGTCTGTCTAAAGTTGACATTGCTACATATTTCAAAAGACAATTCATCATACTGACATTTCATAAGACATTAACAATTCAAAAACTATTCTATGGCTCACAAGTGAAATGCACGCCTGAGTGATAGCTTTGTAAGACCTGCAAAGGCCTATTCTTCCCTGTGATGCTAATGAGAAATAGAAAAAGTTGTGTCATCTGTAACTAATTGAATCAGCCACAAAAATTACCCTTAAATCTATTGTTAAAAGTATCACCTTAAGAATTCTGTAAAATTCTGCTTGGTTTATAAATTATATTTTTTTCCATTATATTTTATATCTGTTTGTATACAGCATTCCAAATGTCATTTGTTTGTACTACTTCTCTGATCTTTCTTTAATTCATTTTAACCTGTATGTATTCAATTCTGTCATATTTTGTAAATACAGTATGACGGAACAAGTTAAAAGAAAATGAAATTCTGGTAATTACATGAGAAGCAAAATTTTTATTTGTCCTTAAATCAATTTTTATGGACTTGCTTAATGTGATAGCAGTTTAGATCACACATAGACTTTTGAGGCATATGTAAATCACATGATAATGGCCATATAAAACTTGTTTTTCAGCTCATCTCTGGAGAGCCTGGTTTTATCCCTTTCCCCCCTTCAAACTTAGTTTAAATCCTTCTCAATCAGCCTTGCACACACATGGGCTAGAATACTTTTGTCCTTCCTAGACAGATGAAGCTATCCAACTCTAGCATGCCTGATGCTGTAAAAATTGCCCCACAATCGAAGAAACCAAAATTCCACTGATGGCACTAGCCCTTAAGTCACCTGTGGATAACCTGGGTTTTCCTGTTCCTTTCATCACTTATCCCTGCTAGCAAAGGAGCTGAGCTGAGCAGCACCTGCGCTCCTATGCCATCAGCCCAATCAACACAGAGCCTTGAAGTACTTTTTAATTATCCTGGTACCCTTCTTGTCAACCTCATCACTGCTAACCTGGACAACCAGCAGTGGGTAATAGTCAGAGGGATGAATTAGTTCAGTGAGTATCCCGGTAAGCTCCAGGAGGGTAAGCAGTGCTTGATCAGCTCCTTTAAATCACCTCCAAATGACCCTCTGACCACCCCCTGCTCACCTGAATGGCTGGCAAAAGGGTATGAAATAATTTTCAAAAATATATAAAAAACTCTAACAGTTTCCATGGAATCAAGTCATTTTCAATGATGAAAGAAAAATGCATTCTAAAAAATTTCTGTATTCAGTTAGTGGGAAATGGCATGGAAGCTAATGGTAATTTTGAGAAAGAGTAACTGCAACACAATAATTGTTGTAATTAATTTCATAATGAAGACCCACCACCACAATAGGAAGAGCTGGTATACATGGCATAAAAACACTGCAGAGGTGTGGGTCTGAAAACTTAGAGCAAATGGGTACTAACAAAATTTGTTAGGTAGCTTTCTTTTAAATTGTCACATGTTCTTCAAAAAAATATGATTTGTATTTCCATGGTTTTTATCTACGGTGGACAAGTATAAAGATCATGGACAGTATAAATTATATTGGGTATGTAAACACAGAATAGATCTTATAAACATAAAGAGCATTTAATTTAGTAATTTTGTTCAAAGAATACCATTATTTACAGGCCAAAAATACACAATTACATATATTGCTCTTTTGTTTTTTTTTTTAATTGTTCAAGAGAAAGGGAGATATTAATAATGCAAGACTGCTAATGGTTCAAGGCAATAATGACATCTGCTAAGAATCCAGTTGCAGTGTGTCAGTATTTTAGGATTACCAAACAATCTCTTATTTGCAAGATTTTATTGCTTTTAATAACTAAAGCTCATTCTACACTGAAGAAATTGTTTATGGACCTAACTGCTAATGCATGAAGCTGCATCTTTTTACATTTAATTCAGTGAGTAATAGATGTTTGCATTTTGGGTTTTGGCATTCTACAGAAAGATTAGCAGAGGTGTTGACTTTCACAAATCATATCTATCAAGCTTTAGCCTAAAGAATCGGCTGTAATATGTCTACTGCAACAACTCGATCCAGAGCTTTGTTTACATGGGCTTTTTTTGGAAAGTAATCTATAAACTAACTTCAAAATAAATATAATCACATATCCACCTAAATTTCTTATTGTTTTCCAATCCATCATTTGCAAGTTTTTATTGCTTGTGCTAGCTTCAGCAATACAGTCTGTAATAAAGATATATTTTGTGGACCTAATAATACATTTAAACAGTTTCAAAATCTATATTTAAAACACTGATCATTGATAATAGGGCATCTTAGAAATATTTACAAAGGCTTCTCCCACTAACCCCACAAAAATAGCAACAGAGCTAGACAATCCCATTGTTTTCACTTTCCCAGTGTAAAAATTAATAAGGTAACTGAACACTGAAAGCTGATTTTTCTGTGCATTCAAAGGGTTTGTGTGGTAGAGAATATAGGAATTGCCTTTCATAGAATTGAGAAATCAATGTTCAACTGAATTTGAATTTATTTTTTTATTTCATTACTTTGAAATTTAACCAGTTAAAAATAAGCAAATTATTCCAATTTAAAATGCTTTTATTCTGAAGTAGGCGTTTCCAGTTGAATTTTGTATAAAATATTAAACACAAACACAGTCATGACAATTCCATTATTTTGAAATGCATCCAGAAATGTTGCATGTACTTGGATAACTGTAGCACAACAGAGAATTCAAAGACAGAATTGTGGGATATGCTGAGTTGGAAGGGACCCACAAGGATCAGTAAGTCCAACTCTCAGCCCTGCACAGGGGAGTTTCTAGGAGTTACATCGTGTGCCCAAGTGCACAATTGTCCAAACACTTCCTGAACTCTCTCAGTCTTGGTACTGTGACCACAGCCCTGGGGAGCCTGTGCCAGTGCCTAACAAACCTCTTGGTGAAAAGTCTTTTTCTAATATCCAGCCTAAACTTCCCCTGACACCACTTCAGGCCATTCTTTCCAGTCTGGTCACCAGAGTGCCTACTCCTTCTCTTCCCCTCATGAGGAAGCTATAGACTGAGGTGTCCTCTCAGTCTCCTCCAGGCTGAACAGACCTGTGACCTCTGGCCCTCTTCATACAGCTTCCCCTCAAGGCCCTTCACCATCTCTGTTTCCCTTCTCTGGATTCTTTGGAATACTTTGATGTCTTATGTTATGGTGCCCCCAGCAGTGGAGGTGAGGCTGCCCCAGCTCAGAGCAGAGAGGACAATCCCCTCCCTTGCCCAGCTGGCCACGCTGTGCCTGATGCCCCGCAGGACAGGGCTGGCCCTCCTGGCTGCCAGGGCACTGCTGACCCTTGTTCAACTTTCTGTTTGCCAGTACCACCTTCTTCTCTTTCCTCCTTCCAAGATAGTTTAAAGCTCTGTCAATGAGCCTCACTAGCTCCTTTGCTTGAGCTCATTTTCTCCCTATAAAAAAAGCCCGTTATTTCAGCTGTCAATTTGACCAACCCATGGTCAAAATCCCAACATTTTTCTGATGACATCAACCTTGGAGCCAGCAAGCTCCAGCAAGCATTGAACTGATGAATCTGTTTCCATCTAAGTAATTCCTTTCTAGCAGATTGTTCAAGACTTCTTTCGGTAAACCTGTTCTTGGAAATTATGAAATGTCGTCCAAGTTAGATTGAAAACATAAACAAAACCACTACCTTAATTACATTAGTAGAATTAAGTGCTTCTCTAATCTGTTATTCTTTTCTTGGCTGATGTTCTTCTCTACTGATATTCTAGCCTATATTAATTTCTTTTCTGCATTGTTAATACTTCTTTTTAGCCATATTATATTTTAAATAAATCTGAAAACAAAGACAGAAAAAGAAAGTGTGAAACCATAGCCAAAATTGGATATTTAGTGTACTTTTCCCCCCTGTTCCTTATATCAGTTGCCAATCCTGAATGCAGTGCATAGAGAGAATTCTAAAGAATATCATGTTCACAGCAGAATCTGGAAAATTCATCACTTCTAAGTTTCCTGAACTTGTTGCATTGCTAGGATTTTTTTAACTTGATTTTCTCCTCCATCATAGCAGCCTGAAATAAGTTTGGAAGAAAATTTTGCTCTGTAACATCGCAACTTAGGTATCATCAAAATTACTCACAACTTCAGATTATTTTCTCCAGATAGTTTTCTTGGAATCAATTTTTACTCTTTCCAAAGGGCTGCAAGAGCGAGAACTATTGAACTGGAAAATCAGGAGGAAAAGGTGAGATCAGACAGGAGAATGTATGTTTAAGATCTGAAAGACTCATTTTTCCTATGGCAGAAGAGAAAACTGTAGACAGGTTTTTACCCATGTTAGATGAGTAAGTTTTAAGGAAGATGACTAAGGCTCTACAACAATGATTCCACTTCTAGCTATTCTTCTGCTTTTTATTCCCTATACTGTTTTACTTTGGATATTCCACTAAACCTACAGGAAGACAGGGAAAGTAAAGCTAGAAATATTTATTTTACTCTTTTAAACAAAAGCAAACTTTTCTACTCTCTTTTTTTAGGTAAACTCAGGAGAGGCGTTAAAAATAATATAAAAAATGTAAAAGTTCAATTAAAATTAAATGCTGAAATAGACCTATTGTATTCTTGATGCAAAATTTATTCCACTCATACACACATAAAAATACAAACTTATAGACTGAGTGCATATTGATACTTTTGCCCTGTTTTAAATTCAGATTCTGTAAAGAATCATATATCTTTTACATCACACCTCTTTCTGTAAACCCTATAAAAATGTTAACTTTGGTTTCCCATCATTTACCTTGAATGAGTAATTTACTAAGAAAAAGTGTTCTTGGGATACATAAAATCTGTTACTAGTGCACTTAAAGTATTATATGTACCATGTCATGTGCCTTTCACAAAAAATATAAAAGAGCCCTTACAAAATTCCTTCCTCAAAAGCAGGGGTGTATATCACATACTGTGACCATGAAACACCTTTACAGAGGTTATCAACAGAGGCAGTGCCTTTCATGGATGTATGTCAATACAGGCTTTTTTTTCAAAAAATAGTAGTGAAAGCAGATACATAACGTAAATAAATTGCTGGTGTTTCCTAGAAATACAGTATTGAAAGACCAATTAGTTTACTGTGACAAAGAGTCCTCCATCACTTCATTTAATACAATAACCACAGTGATTTTGAAGATGTGTTCCTATAACATATTTTAGATGCTTCACACAACCTATTTTAGGTTCATCTTGGACAATATACAAGGAAGACTAGAAAACAGCAGACCAAAACAACATTATTTAAGTAAACTGTCTGGATCTGACATATTTAGGACAAATTGAATAAAAGTATTTGAAAATTGAATCTATAGTCTGACAAGAATCATCAAAAACCACTTTTTTCTTTTAATCTTCTTCATTTAGTTCAGATTTTTTTAATTCCTGCTTTGTAATATGCCTGTCAATTTCAGAAGAATTTTTAAAGAAAACATATAGGAGAATAGAAAAAAATCAAATTAATATAAACTAGCTTCAGAAGAATTTTTAAAGAAAACATATAGGAGAATAGAAAAAAATCAAATTAATATAAACTAGCACTTTTTCTTGCTACGGTTAAGAAGAGATGCTTATTATGCTTAAGTGAATAGAATCACCTGTGTCCTGGTTTAGGGCAAATTTATGGGATGTGTCATCCATAAATGCACTCACTGATGAACAATGCATCTCTGATAATTTATCTATGGCACAATGACTGTGACAATCCAGTTTTCTAACTGAAGACATGAGAATTGGATGGCTACTTCTTCTTCGTCATCAAAACAGGTTTTTTAGGTTCTCCCAACTAAAAAATTGTGAGGTTAACCCTTTCTCAGTAATATTTTTGTTCAAAATTTGAAGTTATTGTCTATTTCAGAAAACCCAATTTTAATCAAATCACATCTAACCTGAAAAAAGATCCAAACAAAGCCAAAACTCATGCATTTGTCAAACAGATTGGCAAAATTAATAACTTGTTGCAATGATTTACTGATGCTGCTTTTGGGGAAAACAAAACTGGAATCAAAAAGGTGGGTTCAGAAGGACAAATAAATACTATGAAGACACCGAATTCTCAAATGGGGAAAAAAACTTTATAATGATTTTTATGAGCTTCAAAAGAGATTATATGAGGTTCAAAAACTGTAAGCCCATGTGCATCTGACTTTGATGATATACTAGATTCTGCTCAAATGTATTTGCCTGTGTCTGCATCAAATGATAGCAAAGTGCAGTGCACATCAAGCAGATTTTGACCTTTAGTTCACCTGCACATGCTATGTGACAAAGTGCTTTTTTAGCAGCTTGCAGTCCCAGATTTTTTTCAAAGATTTCAACAATGCTTCATGTGCTGAAGAAAGACAGAGACAGTCGTGTGAGTATAGGATGCAAGATGCCTAGATTCTTAAAAAATGTAAAAATTAGAACCCTAAAGACTGCATTAATTATTCATTCATTTCTGCTTCCAGAACCAGACATGTTCTCAGAGATGCAAAGTTCAGTACAAAATTAAAAACATCTTTCAAATAGGAAATCTGTGTGCATGTAAGTATTTAAGGTAACTCTTAAAATCACAAAATCTAGTGTGATTCAAGGTTTTAAATGCAGTGCTGAAATAGAGATGCTAATTTCAGCTGGTAAGTGACCTCTTATTAACATACATAAAAGTTTTATTATGGCCCTGGATCACAGTGTATTGTATATATGCAATATATATAGTATATAATGTGTATGTATGTGTATATAGATATATATGTATATAATATGTATTATATAATCATATCAGTCTTGAACTTACCAGCACTTCCTCCCTATCAAGTTTCAAGCAGTTCAATTTATTTTTTTCAGTATTTTCTCAAAAGTATTTACAAGATTGGAAAGGTAAAAAATAACTTTGATTTGTCACTTCTTTTTTAGGGAACAATGAAAGAAATCGAACTAGTTTCCCAGGGATTTGTGTCGTTTCTACCTATGACACATCTGATTTGTGGCATCTTCAGTTTACCACTTTGCTTCTAGCCTACTCTGTGTATATTTCTGGTTCCTTCTATGCTCTTTTCCCACCTGTCACCGTGGCAGGAGTGAACAGAACTTGCCAGAGTTCAAGTCAACCCAAGTCATCCTGGAATTCAGAAAGAATAAATAACTCCTGAGCTCCTGAAGAAGCTTTTCTTTCAATATGATATATCTTTTTCTTTCTACTCACCTGTGAATTTTAAAAACTCAGAACCATATATTTGTTTTGAGCTCTGCAGTTCTGTGTCAAATTTAGTTTAAATTGACCAGCAGATAAAGGGCTGTTAGAGAAAAGGGAATGACAGATAGGTAAGTGATTACACATACTCTTCTTGGTGAAATTGGGCTAAAAAGGAGAAGAAAAGGTAGAATCCCATACATTTTGTGGACATTCAAAATGGTATCTTCAGCACTCAAACTCCTAGATGCTTTGTAAAATGTCTTTTTAAACTATCTTTGAATAAGAAATACCCTTTTTTAAGCTATAAAAGGCAGTCCCAGGGGACAGACTTCAGATTTATGAATTTCTGAGATGAATTTGTCTGAGAAATTCAAGCATGGTTTGTCTGTAAATGCTCTTGATAGTAGGATGCTTTTAAATCTTTTCAAAGTAAAAAAGGAGACAACAAGGAAAATTAATATTGCCTTTAAAATATTTTTTATACCCGTGGAATTTGTTTTGAAATACAGTTTTGGGTTTTGAGGGTTAAAATTCAGGTTTTCTTCCTGCAAAGTTGAACTGAAGAAAGAAAATATGGAAAATTAGGTAATGAACTGAATTCAAATCCAATACTAAAGATACTAAACCTGATACATGTCAAACTTGGATGCAAAGTAAGCAATTTTCTTATATAAAAATTCCCAGTAAAAGCTTCAAATTAACATAAATTTAAGTCATCACTTTTAGAGTCCTTTTCTTCTCTGCAGTCAGGCAATGTTCACTCCTAACACTGCTATTCTCCATTTTTTGGAAGTTAATATTTGAATTAGAGTGCTTCCATAAATTCATGGAGTTTGGAGTTATACCTACTAACCAAAGATGGATTGTCTTAAGCTCTGAAGGTGAGGACATAAAGAGGACCTTCAGGCAACAGTTTAATGTAACTACTATTACTGTTCCAAAATGTGATCCAGCTGAACTGAGATATTTCTCTGAAAAAAGAGAATTCCACACATCTTTGTCCAATACAGAGGAACTTCTTCAATTACTACAGATCTCCAGTTTAAGACTCATAAATGTCATGATATACCTGGAAGCTTATTAGCAGCTGTATAGGACTAAGATGAAACTAAATTATACCAGAGACATAGCACATTGTTGAATATCTTTATTAATCTTCCATGAAGATAGCTGCACTACCCAAAAACAAAAGCAATAAAAAAGTCATTGAATACCATAGGTACTTTGATTAAAATCCTATTTAAGGAAAAGTTTTATCTTACTTGTCTACTTTTTTTTATAAATTGAGTTTGAAAATGTCCTAGACAGAAGGAGAAAAATCTTCCAGACTAATTGCTGCACCTACACTTTTAGGTCATGCTCTGGAGAATATAGACATCTTATTTTGTAACACTTAAGTTCTTTTCAATCATATCTAGCCAAAATACTGCCATAACTTCAAAGAGAAAGAAAATCATATGTTAATTTATTCTATCACAGACATACTGGACAGAGATTTCAGACTCTAGAGGTTCTTGCTTGTGATGAAGCTGTCAAAACCTTGCTAGAGATTCTTCACCCTGAAAGGAATGATGATGTCTTTGATAAAATCAAAACATATTTTTACTGTATAAACTTTGCTAAAGGAAGCAGAAAGGCTTAGTGTTCTTTCAAATTTCCACCTCATCATTCTTTGTGAAGGGACATGCAATTATTTGTTTGAATATTTATTAAGTCCCAAAATAATTGAAAGAAAGTCCAAATTGAATATAAAAACAAAAAAAAATCCAGCTTTGAAAAGTTGGAAATAGAAAAGTAGGTCTGTCAATCACTGTCTTCGAGTTCTTTAAAAATACAGGACAAAAGCCAACAGTGGTTGCTTCTCATCAAAGTTTTTTCCAGCACCTAGCTGACTCTGAACATCTAATCCCAGAATTACCTCAATACAAGAACTATTTCTTAGCTTTAGTCAATTTAGAAAATCTGGGAAACAGCACAACACTGCCACTGTCCCAAGAGAAAAAAAAAAGAAATAAAATCCCAAATATCTACAGGACAAAAACCCAAATCAAAAGAACAATAACAAAACTAAAACCTTATTAATTGTTCATGCCTCTGACAATAAAAAAGCATGAACTCTCTATTTTGCACAACAAGCTACTGGTTTTGTATGTGCACACATCACATAACTACTCTTATTCTGTTTAGAAGTTAGAATGCATCCAATATTAAGATCTAAATATCATAGGTGTGCTGGCATCTTTGTCAAGCTGCAGAAAGTCATCAACATTAGTAATAGTACAATATACACATGTAAAAAGTGTATGTAACAATGCAAAAACCTTTTTCTACTTTTTTTTCCCACTGCTGATTCTGATTTGCTTCCTCTTTTACTGTGCTGCTCCTAAACCAGTTGTTAATATTCCCTATAATTACAAATCCTGTGTCCTTCACCATTTTGAATACAGCAGAGGAAAACCAAAACTCTATAATCAAACATAAATATATAAGCGTATGAAGAAAATATGCAAAACTTAAGTGGCCTCGTTAGGCACATGTCATAAAATGCTAATCTAAAAGAAATGGTGAAGTTAGGATTAAATGAAGTTGCTTAAAGCATGAATAATGGAGTTTGTCAAAGTCACTGTAAAGTTAACAATTTCACAGGAATCAGTTTGAATTAATAATAGCATATACTTGATTTCAGCGGTTGTCCAGGGGAATAATGGTGTTGGTCGGAATGATTCTGACTGTAATTTATGGGTTTCAGAAGCAGACTGTTCTCAGCAGATTCTGAAGTTACTGACATATAATACATCTAGGAAGGTACTTAAAAACCTTAAAGCCAGTGTGTATGTTCCATGGCTGTTGTTGATCTACTGGAAATAGTGGGGATATAATAAAAATATATCTTCAGTGATGGCATTCAATGTCTGTCTATTCTGTTAACTAAAAATTCATAGATGTCAATCAGAGGAGTTAGAAAAACTGATAAAAATGAAATATCAGGTTTGCACATTTTGTCACAGACATAGGTCTTCGGAAAAATGAGAATTTCAAAGACAATAAAATATGAATATTATTAATATAACATTGGACAGTGTATTTCCTGACTAAATTTCCCTAGACAATAGTTACTGTAAATAAGTAGCATAAATTGTACATCTTCTGAAATATGACTTCAAGGTATGTACAGAATTAAGAAGGAGTTTTATGCACATTTGGAGTAATAGGACTGTGTATGCTATTTGTGTCTTTATCAAGAGACAAAGACAATTTTAACTTACAGGAATGTGTCATCAAAATAGCAAATGATAAAAGACATTGAGGACTTGAGACTGGCCAAATTAGGGTCTCACGTGTGGGTTATGCCACAGACAGACAGTACCTTTCCTGGTTGAAAACATTTATTGCTATGTAACCTACGCTTTCTCAATAAGGTTACTATCGCAAATGATATGCTTTGTGAAAAATATTGCATTAGTAGCATTAGTAATTAACACCTCTCTCCTCAGAAAAAGAACCAATGCTGCAATATTAACTTAATTTCAGAATGGATAATGTCATCAAAATTTACTGTCAGGGGTTTACAGTCTTAAGTCTTGTCATCAGCCGACCACTGGAGAACTGTTGACTAGAAATCTGAGACTGAACATGTGATACAGGTGATTCATGAAGGAGTCAAAAATATAGCTGTGTGGTAATCTGTCAGCCTAAGAAACAACCAAATAGACAGTAATGCAGCAAAATATACTGCAGTTACACCTTTAAAATGAACTTTCAAATATTTCCCTGTTAAAATGAAAACTATTGGGATGGAGAGGTATTTTTATTTCTAATCAAAATATCAGGAAAGTGAATCAAAATCTTTTGTGATCACATTGAGCTGCCTTTCAATCACTCCTTTCTTTGGGTGCAAACATGTTTTCCTGTGACTAACTCACGTAACTCAAGAGTCTTTTAGTTGCATTCCAAAGTTGTCTAGCATACAGCTGTATTTCCATAATTTATACTTTATTCCTTAAGGCTACAGGATGATGGGGCTCCTTGGCATTCAGACTGAGTAGAACATGGTGAAAAGCTTAGATTAATCTTATTTTGGCTTTTAAATGACCTCAATATAATAGCAGTTTGGTTTACTAGGAAGGGAATTTATGATGCATTCAAATTAATTGTTAGATATATATATTTCCATTCTTAATAGTTAAGATTTTCAGTAGGTTTTTTTTTCTTTAAGTGAAAATTATGAAGATTTCATTTATTTAAATTAATGGGTGTGATTCAGAAAAAGACACTAATGTATTCTATTGCCTGAAGCATGGCTCCAGATTATGAAATGATTGACCAAATTTCCAATTTAATGCATTCTTGCTCCTCTCTTGGTCTCTATTATGTGCTCCTGTTCCCTGTCCAAGAAGCACTTGACTCCACGGGTTTTTTAGGGAAGTCAGTTATGTACTTGCTTAAAAAAGCCTGGAAACATGACATTACACAGATAATAATATATGAAAAGCATATTTCTCTAGGGGAAAAAGAAGAGCCCCAAACCAGACAGACTGACCCCAAATACTCTTAATTAGTTGTCATCCCACATAAGGATGCTTGTTATTCACCTCTCAACAATTTTACCTGGCCAGGAAAGAAAATAAGGAGAATGAAAGGAAGCAAAAAAAAAAAAATACTATCCAGAACTACTAGGCATATTTATGTTTGCAATGTGGAGACAGGATCAAACGGAAGTGAAGGAAATACAAAATTTTATGTTCCTTACTAAAGTCAGTTCCAAGATTATTTCTGCATTTTTTATTAGACATCACATGAATAAAAATAGAAACAAAAAATTGGTCTCTAGGTGAATGAATCTTGTATCAGTAATTTCAGAGTGACCTTATTTTAACAAAATAATAGTTTCTGGGAGTAGTGACTCTTAATTTGAGGATAATAGAGTCCCTACCCACTAGATCTTCAAACATAAATCTTATTTTGTACCTCTACTAAATACAGCTAAAGCAGATATTGGCACCAAGCCTATCACCAAAACACTGAAACAGAAAGCTTTAACTGAAATAGAAAATCTTCTGCACCTGTCTGTTGAGATCTTCATCAGATGAAACTGACTTTAGTAGTTTCTGACTTGATTATTGGGATGTTCTCTATTTTAAAAATACTGTTTAACTTGATTCAATTTTGATATATATTAATATCCCATCAAACTAATGAAATATGTTACCTTATAGAAGCAGCAGAATTAAACACTACCTTGTCTTACTAGTTTTTCAGGTAGACAGTGAATGGAAAAAAGTAATCTTAAAGACACATCTGAAATACACAAGGAAAAAAGAAGCAAAGGGACAGTACTTGCAATTTGAATTGGTAGGTATTTCTGAGACAGGAAACTATTAAAAAATGAAAAAATAAATTACCTTGTGGAAGATTGACAGAATTACGGTGGGAAGAACACATTTTTCTTTCGTAATGCTGTAAATAATATCATCATTTTCTCCTTTTTAAAATTGTGTTTTTGACTGAAAAACTCACAAAGCCCCTGCCAGCTACTAACACATATTATTAGTTCACTTTAGGGCAGACTGAAATAATTAGATATGTTTCTTTGGTAAACAGGACAGGACACAGAGAGAAGAGCATTTCCCTCTTGGATAGAATTAATTAAGTATCCAAGTTATAGATATGCAGACATTTCGCTGGAGGGATTTAAATTGATCTCCAAGTCACATGAAAGACAAAAGTTCCCTGTCTTAGTTCAGAGGATGAATACTGCAGTTGCTCACATTTACTCGTGTCTGAAAGCTGAAGTTAAGAACCACTGGGAGAAATGCAAATGCTTAAAGTGTATCGTAACAGTAAAGTTTCTTCATGGGACCATGTTCCTGTGTGCAAGGGAGTCTTCTGATTAAGCAGCATGCAGAATCCCATGATTCCTAATTCTTAGCAAAAATGTATGTATTGCAGTGTGTCCTCTCTCTGTCACAAACAGGAAGGTAGAAATGAATCATCTGAGAATTTATATCATTCATGGAGAAAGAGCAGAGAAGAAAATCATTATGTACTGTAATGTCTCTTGCTGCTTTGTCTTAGGGAAATGCTGAGAGACAAAGAGAACACAATATTTATAAATAATTCCTCAATACTTATTATTCTTTTATTTTATGTAGTATTCTAAGACATTCCAGGCAGAATTGGGCTGTATGCTGCTAGGTATTCGATAGATTTACGGCAAAGAGCCTTCCCTGTTGAAATTTACAATCTAATTATAAGAGAAAATAGATGGGTACACAGTCCTGAAACAAGTAAATTGTGGTTACACAACTATGGATCTTGTATTATTATGCCTCATGTCATAATAGGTTTCATATTTTTTCTCAACTACATGTCTTAAAAGAAATAAAATTGTAATTACCCTGGCACAAAGCTACTATTTAAGAGAAAGGACAGACTATTAATATGCTGCTTCTTGTTTTGATTTGTTCTGCTTTAGTATAAATTTAATAAAAAAAAAGGAAAGGATTGAGAAAGTTAAAGGAAAACATGGGTAAAGGAGGAATACTTGGAATAAATATATGAGTCAAAATCAAAGGGTATGCTAAGAAAAAGAAGTGTTTCAGGAATTTCTACTGGGAGAAAAAAAAGACACATAAAAGTTAATTTTTGATCAAAAATAGATCTAATTTTTCTTTCCTTTATGAAATGAGCAAAATTCAAAAATCTTCATCATGTACCATTTCAGCATGGATTGTTCATCAGTCACTGTCTTAAAAATTATAAACCCAAATCCAAAATAAGCCCTTAGTTTTAATAAAGGACACAAAAATATTTTTAATAAAAGACAGTCTTGGACTAGATAAATTATTATCATATTAGCACATCATATTTGTGATGCAGGGTAGCATTCCTATATAGAATGTAGAGCTTTGGAACTAGAAGAACACATTTTTAAATTAACTGCTGTAAGGTTTCATATGAAAGCTATTGACCTTGGGAATAAGAAGGGCAGCAAAAAATATGAGTGTAACACCAGAAACTAAGAGGTGAACTGTGTATCCACCAAAAAAACATTATTATTAAAGTCTCTCTGTAATAATTTCTTATCTTCCTTTTCTGCCATAATTTTTCTGGAAAAATATTTTTGTTGGTGGTGGTTTTATTCAGTTTGCTTTTTATTGCTTGTTTAGATTTCATTGAAATTAATACTAAATTCTATGTTCTATGTATAAACTATACCTTACTGTCCCACTAAGCTGCACAACTTGTAGCAAAAAAGCCCAACTGGCCTGCTGGAAGACTATGAGATACCTAAACTTTAATGTAGATACATAATAATATCAAAGTGAAAAAGTTAACCCAATACTTTCCTTGCAGTTTTTGTAGTATTAGAGTGTTATTTTGCTAAAACAGTGACAAGAAAACCACACAGCCCATATTTGCTAACACTATCACAAAAACTAAAGGACTATGACTTCAACATGTAGGATACCTTCCAGTTTATAATGTACTACTGAATTTATATTTGAAGTCCATATATGTTTTGCAAGACAATAATTATTGTTTCTGTATCCTTACTGAAATGATATAGTCAGTATAAATATGGAAAGGAAAACAAAATATAACACATCAAACACCACTTCCAAGAAACGGAGAAAAGAGGAGAAGTACTGAATTAAAATGGACTTACAGATCAATGAAAACTTTATGCAGTGATGTATAGGATAATAATGTATAATATAGGATAAAAATGGATTGCAAAAATATTCAAGACATCCAAAATGGAAGTTGAAAAAGAAGGAAAAGAGTTTTTTACAATTAAACAATAGATTCTTAGTAGAACAATACATATTTTAAAAAAATACATATTATTCAGAAAACTTTATGTAAATTATCTAGATAAAAGAAAAAAAACAATTTAATATTATATGAAATTTACATAGATATATTAAGTCTTACATGAAATTCTCAATTTTTTCCAGCCTCTTTAATATGAATTGTTCTTTCTATGGTATTTTAGTTGTCCTCTAAAAGTTTCAATCTAAATATTTAATTTGGATTCATTTTCACTGAATTGAAGAGTGATTGCAATTCAAAGCAGTACAAGTGGTCTCCTTCCCTTTCAATATGTTATTAGGTATTGGAATGGACAATTGGGTAATGATAAAAAAACAAATATAGAACTGTAAGTTTCAATGAGATTTTTACTTAGATTTCAGGATATAATGATCCAGTGATTATGTTTAACAGAAATGAACTACCCCTATTTTAATCAGAAATTAACATATAGACTGTTCTATACTAGTATTATTTCTACATTATAAATCTTTCAGAATATTTCTAGAGAATCTTTAATTTAAAAAAATTATGTTATTATGAACCCTCTAATTGAAAATTAACAAGCCTCCTCCTTCTGTGACTTAAGTTATTTTAGGAAGTACTAAATACACAGCTCAGCCTGCTTTCTACAGCATTATGGGTGACATTGAGAGAATGTCAGCTGGGACATCTAAATTTGCACGTAATAAAAGGGAAAATATGAAAAGGAAAGGTACTAATGAGTTTTGGTGGAATGACCAATATGCAACCAATGTACAAGATAGATCCTACTGTGAAAGAAGAATATGAAGGGTTACTCTTTTTTTCCAAACAGTTACAAAATAACCTTTTTTTTTTTATTATGCTGGATAAATTACCGAATAAACATTTTATTACAGTTCTTTAACCTGGACCAGAGCTGGATTCTCTGCAAATGAAAATGCAAAATTACTTATCACATTCTTTGAACAACTCTTTTAAACAACTTTTAGACATGTAGATTAATCTTATATTAACAGTGTATTTTAAATGTTTATAAAAGTACTTGGGAATTTGGAAAGGCTAGCAGATAGAGAATATTAAATCTGAAATGGATTAGCTTCAGATAATTACAAGTGAGACTATTCACAGACAATTAGGTACTCGGAACAGCAGAGAAAAGTCTATGAACCAAAGAAGGGAAACTTGCAGTCCTCACTATGATGAAAATTTTAAAACTCACTGCTTAATCTAAAACATCCATGTTAATGTATAAAAAACAGTAATTGGATCTTCTTATGCAGAGACAATGAAAACAGAACCATAAACAAAGGTAATCCATCTTCCAAATGATATAATTACCAAGAATGTCAGTGGTTGAGATTTGAGTTTATCAGTGATTACACTTTGTCTCTCATTCATGTTCAAATAATGCAGAAAACCTGTTTACTGAGAAAATTATTAGAGTAAATATGAAAACTTTATTCTAGCTAGTTTGCAATAGAAAGCACATACCACTGTAGTTTTTTCTAAACTTAATAAGCACTCAGGTTTTATAATTCAATCATTCTCTTACATGAATGGAAAATGAGACATGCAATATTTTCGTTTATAAATTTAGTTTTTCCCCATATGCTAAGTAATCCCCTGTTCTGTGAATTCAGAGATTCACAATTCTTTTATTATTCAGAACTATTCAGAGGTCTAGATCTATAAATCAGAGCATGTTGATATATCACCATATGGCTCCATCTAGATTTGCATTGCCTCCCTTGTTGGCAGCACTGCACCATTGCCTTTCTGGCATTCTATTGAGAGCTTTCATAAGGTGCAGGGAAAATTGTCTCCTTAATATAAAACTGATTGCAAAATAAAGATGATATAAACCCAGCTGAATAATTTTTGACAAGTGTCTCAGAAAGAGATTAAATGGTCCTTAGAACTAAAGCAGAATTGCTGTGCTCCTTGCATCATAGAAATTTCTGAGCCAGTTCTCTCTTATATCATCCTTCATCTTACCTTTCTGACTTCTATTTTCCACTAGACTAATGAGTACTGCATGCATTCTGAGGTGTTTGTGATGTACTCATTAATGTAAGACCTTTCAAAATATTAAAGCCTTCTGAAAACCTTTCAATCTGAAATCTCTGTACTCTGTCTCCCTCCCCAAACAGTCAGAAAGAAATCCTGACAAGATATCATCATAATTTCTTTGCCTGCCAAGTGAAGTCTACTTCAGAGCTTTAGTTCATACTGGGAGTTAGGTCTTGGAGCAGTCATACCCACTTAATGTGCATAGGTTTCAATGTCAGATGTGGACATAAAGAATGGATTTTGAGTTTGGTTTTGATAATGCAGAACCAGATAACATTTTCTAAGAGCACAGCTAATGACATTGAACCTCTCATTTAGTCCAGAGGAGTAAACAAAATACAATATAAACTAAAACCACACTTCATGTATGTAGTGATGACTATGCCTCTGTCTTCTGAAAAGCCATTCTATAGGGCTGAAGTAGACCACCTTGCAAGTACTTAAAGGAAAAAAGAATAATTTCAGACTGAATTTTAATTAAAAAAACTCTCCTGTTCAAAGAGATATTGTGGAATGATTTATAGCAAAAGCAATATTTCTCCTCAGTTAAAAATACCTTTTCATAATGTATATGATATATTGGAATATAAAAAAGGTATTATTTTACACCTTGCTATTTTAAGATGATCAGAGACAAAAATTCTTAGTTCACCTATTGGAGAGTTTCAAGATGTGGAATAAATTATTAAGTTATGTCAAACAATGTAGATATAACTCTCTGTTTTACTTTATCTGAAATCCAAGGCACTTACAAACTTTAATACAATGATGATCACATGAGCAAAAAACCAATCAGGGTTTAATTTCTTCAGAAGTCTGTATTTTGCATGGACAGCTAGTCAGCAAAGGGAAAGGAAGTTAATTAATAAGAATTATTCCCAGAGCTCTGCAGATACAATTAGTAATGTAGATATACACAGACACAAATGATGAAGAGGAATACTGAATTGCATTATATGAAAAATGAGGGGTAAAACCCTTTAGTAACAGTAGTTTTGACAGACAGCATCCTACTTTGTAAAAGACGCTCTTAATACTTTTGCACCCAGGAGAATACATACAATGCTCCATATAGGTTTTAGAAAGTTATTCTCACATGCACACAATTCAAAGAATGGCACTTAGAATAAGGTAATTGTTTTGAACATTAGGTTGTAAGACTTTGCAGCAGGTAAATTACAGTCATTTAATCTTGGATAGTTACTGATCTGTATCTAGTGCTTGTCCACACACAGGATTCTACTCTCCCTCATCATTTAAGTGCTGTATTGGTAAAGATGGAGGAGGCATTTCATCTGAGATCCAGACACTGCCTGTTCTTTGGATCGCTTCCTATTCCCAGTCAGAAATCTGAAACAATGGGCCACTCAATATACTTCTTTGGGGTACCCGGGATTTTTTCACTTCTGTAATAACTACACAAGAAGTATTACTTCTTTTTACTTTGAATAGCACAAAGTGTTTTAAATGAACACTTTTAGGTAAGTGGTTTTGCTAGTCTCCTGTGAACTGTGGTGTAAGCAGCCCTGACTCCAACTCAACCTTTCAAACAGTAGCAGGAAAACATTAGCAGATGTGTGTATGTGAACATATTGCAGCCAAGACAGAGTAGCTCATGTAGTGCTACTGCTCCTAAAATGATAAAGTACTGGAGAGATGCTCCATTACAAGCCTCAAACAAAGATATAACCTCAATCATGTGAACAGCTACTCAATCCAAAAGACATAAAACATAGCTTTTGCAAAATGCAAGCAATTCTTGAAAATGTAGGGGGATTGTTGTTATTGAGCATCACAATTGGCAGCATAATAAATAGTACCAGTATTTCAAATTCTTTCCAAATTGCAGGAAAAGCAATTTTAAATGTGTGATGCTTGCAGGTAACTGCCCATGAAGGTTGAATTAGAAATTGGAATAGAATGTGTCCCCAGAAAGGGACAAACCATTGATATATTTGCTGACATCATACAAAAGATCTGTAGCTTGAAATCTGGAGGTGAAGCCACTTATACAGGAAATTAATATATAATAAGTGACATGAGAGCAATCTCTTCAGGAGAGCCATGTCATTAAGGTAACAGAAGTGACCTTGTGGAGTAACAGATGGAAGAGAGGCTGGCTTTAGCTGTAGGTGTAATTGAAGGAAGACATGGAACTGCTGAGGTTCCAGCCTAATCAGTTTTGGTGACTACATTTTGGCCAAAAAGGGAGAAAGATTCAGAAGAGAGAAAACTAGAGTAAGATTTCAAGGAAGTGAAAATTGTCTCTTGTCAATAGGAAACTGCAACCAAGTAAAATCAGGCTAGACATGGGGAATCTATAGGTCAGAAATCTTAAATAAATCATTACTTTTTCCTTTTTATGCATCTTATATAGAAACTGTCTCTATTGAGATGTTGCCAAAATTATTTCATATAGCCTGCACAACTGAGATAGTATATGAAAACTAAAAGTAAGCATTTTTAATTGAGATAATGACATTTTCAAAAGTGAAGGAATTTTAAAACTATGAAATTCAATCTAAATTCTTAATGTTTAAATTTTTTAATTTATTTCTGATATTACAGAAAAAAAATTTGCTAGGCAAAGAAAAAATCTGTAGGAAGTATATAACAAGAGCAATGTATGAAGCATAAGACATTTTTATATTCATTCTGTGATATGGAATTTCATATTCATGTATCAAAGCTATAAAATTATGTATTGTTGAAATAATGTAGTACTCAAGCCATTCCAAAGCTGTTCAAGGTTTGTTGGAAGATATCAGAGAGGAAGGTTTAACTGTTTTGTAGGATATAATGGACAATTTGTATCAAATAAAGGACATTAAGGTAAAGTGCAAATATACTTCCATCAAGAGCCAGGAGACAAAATACCTTGCCTACAAATAATAATAATAATAATTAAAAAATAAAATCAGACACAGTAAAGAGAAAGCTGCAGAAATATGTTGCTACCACATCTACTGAAAAACAAGAACCTAGCTTTCCCACACAGGTGATATACATTTTAAGAGTTTCCAAGTCCCATGTAGCTCAATATTGCTTTTACACTAAATAAGTACTTCCTTTTAGGATACCTGCTTTACCCCTTTAAGCACAGCAACAAAATTCTTATTACAGGTTTGACACATCTCTAGTGATAGGACCCAAAGGAATGCAAGAATCTGTGCCAGGAGGTTTAGGTTAGGTATCAGGATATGGTTCTTCAAATCAGAATATGGTTTTTCACACAGAGGGTGGATGGGCACTGGCACAGGCTCCCCAGGGAAGTGGTCACTGCACCAATCTGACAGAGTTCCAGAAGCATTTGGGCAATGCTCTCAGGCACATGGTGTGACTCTTGAGCTGCCCTACGCAGGGCCAGGAGCTGAACTCGATTATCCTCGCATGCCCCTTCTAACTCAGGATATTCTATAAGTTATTCATTGTAACAAATATGCCAGGGTCTAAAAGAGAGGCATTGCTGAACCAGTTTAGAAATACTATATTGTAGGGAAGATGTCTAGGTTGCCAAAAAAACAACTCAGAATCAGGAAGAACCTATTCCTTATATTGAGTCTTTTTTTTTCGCAGAAATGAAAATACTTTGAGAAAAAACAATTTCTCAAATGTACCCAGGAAGAATGAGGCCTTAGTTTTCAAATACTGTAGAAAATGGTAAATATTCTAGTGTTCTATTAGTGGTCATGTACAATATACATAAACAATGTGGGGACAATGTGGTTGAAACCCAAGCTGGTTACACCCAAAGAGGTCTGTAAATCATGGCATATCAGGCCATAAACATATTGCATTAGGGTTTGATGTAATAATCTATACATAAGAAAGTCATTATAGATTGCCTTATATGGTTGCCAGATCAGAGCAGAGGGATAAGAATTTCTTGAATGCCTCAAACATGCCTAAATTTTACAAACTTTTTAAAGCACATCTATTGATCTGAGTTAGATATTGCTTAGGCCTTCCACGGTAATAGTATTATAAGCTGCTGTGCTATCATTCTATTTTATTTTTAAAAACTTAACCCCACAGGAATAAAAGAATCTTAATTAGGATAAAGTGCAATGAAAACATAGATTTTATTGGTCAAAATATCTCAAAATATAGTTTTTTTAAATAATGAGGATTAGAAGAATATTAGACTATTTCTATTACGTTGTTTTTGAATAAGACAGTACAGGAGATTTTTCTTTCAATTTGGATGGTCAGAAAGGTTCTAAAGTAGAGAAATCATAACATTGTTATAGACATATTTTGAGAAGAAAAAGAGAAAGAAGAAGTGGGATCGCAAATCGTCACCTACTTGCATAGCCAGTTATTGGTTTAACACTAGTTCAATGAAATGAAAGCATTTGAGAAACAGGAAAATGCACAATTTTACCAAAAGAAATTGTGAAGTACTAGAAGATAACAGTGGAGGAAAATTCAGAATAAATAAAAAAAAAAAAAAGAAAGTCAGAAACTCTGTCAAAGAAGTGGATCTGTAGGAAAGATGAGCGATCAACAATGCTAAGAGGTAGAAATAAATAATAAGCATGAAACAGAGCTGAAAGAAAAGCAGGTGTTTATTTTGTTTCAGGTACTTAAGTTTGCCTTAAGACATTTAGCATTCTACTGTAATGTAATGCATGATAGCAACAATAAAAGAAAATGTCATTGACCCACATCAATTGACATAATCCAGCACAGCTGTTCTATTAGCAATGTAACTGCTGTGATTCATACCTGCCTTCCCTTACTTTCCTTACTTTCCCCACCCTCCCTCTCAGAGAAATTATTTTCCAAGATTTTATTAGGTCTCTTCAGGTAATCCAAATGTAATAAAATAAACATAAAAAAATATACAAGAATTTATTTTAATCGTGTACAAATCTAGATAGTAGATATTTTTGTCAGTTATTTATAAATCTGCTTTTTCCATGAATCCTTTTCTGATCATAAAACTTATTCAAATATATTAATACTGCTGTACTTCATTCAAAAGATGACTTTATCAAAGTGTAATGTGCACTCTGCTACCGACTGCAACCTAGATGATGGAAAAGAACAAAAGCTTTAATGGACTGGAAGTAAGGAGGATTTTTTACAACAGACATGCTCTTAGGAACACACTATCCATATTTCTCTTTATCAAGCTACAGATAGATCAGATATATTTCTAAAATTTTGTAGACTATCCTTTCAGCTGTTTACATCTTGAAGTTTAGATCTTGTTTAAAGATAACTGGTCACATATGCCCCTATGTCAATGTTCTGTTGGTATTCTCATGGTTTGTTTTTTTTTTTTTAATTCTATTCTATTTTTATTTCTATTGTATAGTATTCTGAAGCTATTGTGATGCGAGAATTTCCTAACACAAAAAAATGAACACATATCATTAAAAAAGAAACTGGGAAAAAAAGCCAAAATATTTGGTCTACTTTTAAACCATGGCACAAAATAATAGTAGGCAATCCTATCACACACATACACAGAAATGTTAAAATTATTTTTGAAAATTAAAATAATTTTCTTGGCCAGCCAGTGAAGTCCTTGGTATCCCTTAAAACATACTTTTCAATATTTAAGAGTGGTTGTTTGGTTTTTTGTTTGTTTTTATTTTAAAAACTCTATTGAAAAAACAAATACAAAATTCACAGCTATAGACTCTCCTTTCTTTAAGCTGACTTCTTTTTAGAAAGGAAAATTACCTCATTAATAAATGGGAAGTCTTTGCAGTATAATTTTTAACCTTCCAATGAAAGTGCCACAAGCTGAAGTTAAGAGATTTTCTTATTTGCAAACTTGTCATATTTAAGTAAAAAATACATCAGTAATAAAAAGGTATCATAAGAACAGCGAATTCTTTCTTTTCAAATATCCTTGACTACAAGACATTAGTTTAAGAAAGATTAATTTAGTGCCTTTAAATTATTCACATTATTTTCATTGAATAGAGTGGATTTAATCTAAGAGAAATGAAAACTTTCGGTATGATAGTGAAATAAAAGAGAAATACATATTGAAAGTAGAGTGCTAAAACTGAAGACTTAATAATAATAATATTTGATAAAGTGTAGTCATGCTGGATTTTCTGAGGTATTAAATAATTTCCTTTTGACTCAATCTGATCAAGATATGGATGCCTCGAAATTTGAAACATGACTGTTAAGACCCAAGGTGAAGCTCAAAAGTATGCCTAATCTTGAAAAAAATTCAAAATAAAATTAAATTAAATTAAAACAAAAACAACAACAAAAATCAGAAATCATGAGAAGCTAAGCTACTATTGATTTAATTTATTGATTCCCAGTAGGGAGTAAGGAAGAAGACAAACTGGTGCAAACTTCAAGTATTTTCATAATTATTATGCAAATTAGCTGTAGCCCTCAGGTTCCTGAAAAGTTGACAGTGTGGTTTTTTGTAACTTGGAGGTTGTAATCCATTGATCTAGGCAACAGTAGACTACAGTTTAAGTGAAAGCCAGAAAGAGCAATTTAAGGAATTAAAACCAAACAAATTAGAGAAACAAGAGCACCAGAAATGTCCTCTAGATACGCATATTTTCCAATTAATTTCCCCATTCTGCTCTTTAGTTGTTTCTAAAGCACTCAAGTGATACTAGACTTAGGTATTAGCTCTTCATTCTGTAACTACTTTAGGTCTTTGTATACTGACAGAAATCTCTTATGAAGAAATTAGTCAGATTTTATGATTACATTAAAGTATTTTGGCCAGACTAACAGCATACGTTTGTCTCTTTCTCCATCATGGTTTTCGTGCCTTTTCTTAACCTTGAATAGAGAGCTGTTCCCAAAGTATTGTCATCAATTGCATCAATTGCATTCCTGCCCCCTGCATTACCTTTAAAAAGAAACCCCCAAAAATAAAAATAAATTTCTATTTTTACTTCCTTTGTTTTTTATTATGCCTATAAAACACATTGTAAATCAATGGAAAGGATTTCTTACTGCAGTTTATCTCACCTCAACCTACTTCCTCCCTTTTCCAAGGCACATGCTCCCTCGCACGCCCATTTCCCAGCCGGTTAGTCACGAGGAAGCAGATGAGACTGAACTAGAGCAGAAGAGAGGCCAAGGATGGAAACATGAAGATGGAATGAGTAACTGGAAAGGTGACAAGCACCAGAACATGCACACAAGTTGTTATGTCACTGATCTTGCTACCTGAACCTACCCCTACCTCTGAGATCCACCACTGACAAAGCAGATGTTCACAAAACATCCATTGTGTGTGCATGAATTTCTGTGTGCAGAGCATGAAGCAGTGATTTTGTTGTTGTGGTTACGGCAGTTACTGCATGTGGCCCCGCTGGATGATTTGGCCTGAACTTCCTGACTGTACTTTTGTGTGGAGACAAAGATACAGGTAGTAATTTTCTGAGTCTTTGCCTTGTTAGATTTGGCCTTTCTGTGACCAGACAGTGATCCCTGGAATCAACTTCATCAACAGATTGGTTTAATTTCCTTTTATTTGGAAAGAGACAGACTGTATCAATGCTTGAACCATGCAGAAGGGTGTGGCTGAAGCCTTCTGATACAGTGGTTTTATACAATTTTGCACAACTTTATTTTAAATAAGTGTCTTTTAAGGATCTTTTAAATGTAAAGAAAATGACTAGGTGGAGCATTTAATCCCTCACTAGCTATCAATTAATGAATGATCAGTTGGAGAGAATACCTTACAACTTTTCTCCTTGATAATGTATGGGAGAGATATTGATGACACCATCCAAATACGGAAAACATATCTTCTCTCATTGCTCATCTCTTTTCTTCTCTGTGCTTTCCTGGTGTGGGGGTGGTGTTGACAAGCTCCAAATTTCACTGGTGTGCCTACTCCAGGATATTCATGATTGCATAAAGCACAATTAAAGCTTTCCAGAAAGAATGTGAAACAGCTGAGTTCTGTTACTCTGCACCAGAATCAAAGAAGATGATGACCTTCTCAGCAAGACAGAAACACTTTCATCCCCAGTTATCAACTTGTTTAAGGGAGACATTATACTCCAGCAGCACTGATGATAGAACAGATGATGATGGAACATATTGTGATGCATTTATTTACATATCACATGGCTGTAAAACATGATTTTGGTTGCCTGAATGCGAAGCAGCTTCACGTAACAGAAGAGACACCAGCATTCTCAGCATCCTCTTAATTATGGGTGCCAGATGTGTCTTGCATAGCCTCTGTGAAGAAATGGTGAAATTTTCCATTCAGAAACGTAAGGACCCAGTTTTCTCAGGAGCTATATGGTCAGATAGTCACATAATCTGTAAGGAGTCAGGGCACCTAGAACAGCACTCTATTATGTGTGCTTTCAAAACAAGGAATAATCTTGAGTGTTGAGGAGATTAAGCAGGATGAAAGGAACATAGCTGTACATCAATGCCTTTGGATTTTGTCCCTCCTTTGATAAAGACTGATGAGCTGTTCCATTTCCTTGGAGTCCTGTGTGACATTGCACTGGAACGTCTTTTTGAAAACATCAAGAGATCAGGGACAAATGGTCCTTTCAAGAAGGAGAACAGAACACAGGGCATGTAAGACAAAAAACAAAACTGAGACAAGAGAAGATGGGACTGATGAGCAAAGAACAAGAGGAGTCACTAAGGAAAATTAGTGCAACAGTAAATATAAAAATGTATGAGACATGTTTTATATCACATAGGAAGAACTCCAAAACATAGGCTGAGATCGTGATGTGTTCAAAGTTTTCTGTTAGCACATATGTGCTAGTACATTCTGGAAGATCACTGATCCATTTTTTTTACCCATTAAAGAAACTCCTGATTAAATCTTACTTTCTGTTTTCAGTCAAAGGGAATATGTTCACCTGCACAAAGCCCACCCTTCATGAAGAGCAACCCAGTTAAGTGGACATGAAAATGGATCCATTAAAAATGCATACTACTCTGGAAATGCACTGACACCAAGCACAACAATGGGTAGAAATATTTCATATCAGGAAAATATTTACATAGAGGAAAATTATATATATCAAAATAGAGAAAAAGTCAATTTGGCACATTTGTTATATACTTGTGGCAACCAATGCTCATTCAATTTTGAGACCAAGGATGCTTATGTAAAGTCCAAAAAAAAAGTGTTAGATGAGGAATATATTCAAGCAGTGCTTAGAAATTATTTGACTTAGAAACACTGGCTGAGATAGAATTCATATGGCATACAATTAGTAAATGCAATCTTCCACAGCTTGATTTGTCACAAATACTAAATTTACATAACTTCAAAAAAAGTCTTGCCTTCAAAGAAAGTACTTTAAAAACAATTTATATAGTAGTTTTTCCTTTTAGTAGTACAAGCAGACGAACTAAATTTTATTTAAAATGCACAAGGCAGTCTAAATATCATGTTTAAAATACAGAAAAACTCCTCCTTCTAGTGAGTAATAGTAATTACCCTGTAGATATGAATAACAATAAAAAAAATAATTTATTATTTTGGTTTTATGTCAAGTGTTGTTTTCTGGTTTCTTTTTTTTTCTTTTTTATTTTCCTGCTGGGACCAACTGCTTATTGACAGTGTAGAAACTGAACTGAAATTTATGCATGGCTTGGAAAGATTTGTGCTTTTTCTAGATGAAAAATAAATTATTGTTTACTTCTGCATAAGCAAAATTTCACTTTTTCTGCATTACTTCATATGCTAGTACTACATATTTCAAAAAATATTCTTTACCTAAGACATTAGTTTTCCATTACTTATGTATCTTGTATCATGAAATTAGACAGAGACCCTTGAAAGCCCAATTGTAATAGTGGTGGAAATAAGGTTGGGGAGTGAAAGATAGTTTTATCAAATCTAGTTCATATATAAACATTCTAAGGCATATAGATATCCAATGAAAGAACAACAGATTTTTTTCTTCACATCATAGAAGCAGTGAATGATTTGGGGTGTTAGAGAACATAATGATCATCTAGTTCCAATCCCTCTGCTGTGGGCAGAGATGCCGCCCACCAGACCAGGTTACTCAGAGCCCCATCCAACCTGATCTTGAACACTTCCAGGGGTGGAGCACCCACAGCTCTGGGCAATTTGTTCAACTGGTTCATTAACCTCACAGTAAAGAATTTCTTCTTAATATCAAATCTAAACCTACTTTCTGTCAGTTTGAAGCCACTCCCCCTTGTCCTGTCACTACATACCCTTAAAATGTCTCTCTCCACCTTTCTTGTAGGTTTCCTTCAGGTACTTGAAGGAGGCCAACTAGGTGACCTTGAAGCCTTTTCTTTTCCAGGTTTAACAACCCAAATTCTCACAGCCTGTTTTCATGGGAAAGGTGTTCCATTCCTCCAAACATCTTTACAGCCTTCTTCTTGTCCTGCTTTAACAGATCCAAATATTTCTTGTGTCTCAGAGGGCAGAGGAGAGGGGCAGAATCGCCTCCTTTAACCTGCTGGCCACTCTTTTGAGGCAGTCCAAGATGTGGCTGGCTTCCTGGACTGTGGGCACACACTCTTGGCTTTTGTTCAGATTTCATCTGTCAGAACACCAAAGTCCTTCTCTACAGGACTGCTCTCAGTGAGTTCTTCTCCCACTCTTTGTGTATGTCCCTAATTGCCCAGAAGCAAGTGAACCACCTTGTAACTGGACCTGTTGAACTTCATATAGTCATGAAGTAGCTGCTTTTGTTTCCCCATTCATTTAATATAACTATCTTTTCTTGTTTGTGATTGGTCTGTAAATTAGGGCTAGAGCTTGCCCATTTCTGATTATGCAATAGTGGTGAAGAAAACATCTAACAGTTTGTTTGGTTTTTTTTTAAAGGAGTAAAAGAAAGGTTAAATGTGTCAAACTTCAAATTTCCAGTCAAAAGACCGCTGCATTTCTTTCTGAGATTTGATCTGACTATTTTCAGCTCATCTCATGTTGGACTCTCACTGCTTACTTAAGAAAACAATGCATTAATCTTTCTTTTCTGAATGGTCACAATAAGACTAAGGGGATTAGATTATAAATGAGGTAAAAAAGGAAAAAAATTGCCTGGAAAAATCTTTTTACTTTCCTGAGAAAAACCTTGAAAAATAATTTCCTTGCCAGCTTGAATGATTTTTTATGCCTATGTCCAGATCTTGTTTCTGAAGGCCTGAGAAAAACAGATGAGTTCACAAAATACTCAGGTATACAGGAGACAGTGCTGGGTGCTCAAGCCTGTCTGATCTCCACCCATGAGGTTCACTATGATGCAACTACTTAAGAAAGACTTTAATGCTGCATACTGTAACATCCTTTGTACTTTAGAAAAAAATGAGAAGAAATCATAACATTTTGGTACTTGAATTTGTGAAGGAAATCTGGTATTTTAAACAGTCTTTGGAATGAAGACACATGTAAAAATTTAAATAAAATGATACCTTCAGTTTGTTAAATTGCCCTTCACTCTTTCACTGTTATCTGTGAGAACAACATTCAGAAACACAATGACATTTTATTTACATGTTTATTAAATATGTCATTTTGCAAAGATATTTCTCTCTAAATTTCTCAAGAAGCAGACAGCCTATCTTGTAATCTACCCCCCTCAACAAACAAGGTTGACAAAGTTATTTATCTTTCCATGACAAAAAAAAAAAGAAGATGCAATATTCCGTGTGTTGTGTTGCCACCATTTGCAGTGAATGATTTCAAATCTTACCTAAAACATATGAGAGAGAGAAAAATGAAAGATGATGGAAAGTTTGGAGGATACATGATACAGTGCAGCTGGTTGTCAGAGGGCTCAGCATGCACAGTCCATCTCACCTGCACTATTCTGTCTGGAATAAGATTATCCCTGCAAAGAGTGCACTGCAATGTTATATAAAATGGGTAGTAGCATTTTAGGGATGCATATGATTTAAGTGTTTTGGACTGTGATAATACACTTCAAACTGTGCAATATCCAGGGTAGGCTGTGGCATTCTAAAAGCCTCAGTGATACAATACTGGTGTCGAAGAGGTCTGAATAACTCACAGAAATTCTAAATATCCTACATTACACAGAAGTCTGCAAGACCTAGATAGACAATATCCATTATGTTTTGCCCATTCATTTGACAGAGTTATTTTACAACAAAATTTGAATTCATTCATTCATTCATTCCAGAAAGTAGAAATAACAAACTATAAAAAGAGAAAGTCAAATTATTTTTCCATATGTTCAAGTAGAAAGATCTTTAAAAGAAACATCAATACTGACCTAAGGAATATGAATAAACATTCCCTTTTCCAGCAGGAACTAATATGTATACTCAAAAAGACTGGGGAAATATATTTTATAATTTTTATATATTTATGTCTTTAAAATCTTAAAGAGCAATCAATCTTTTTTTACCTAAAATAATAGTTTTAAAAAAGTTTAATACAGAATTTAATGTCCCAAGTATTGATTTTATTTTGTGTTGTGTATTAGGAACCTGCTTGTATGAAGCCCATTTACAAATATCATCAAATGTCCTTAATGTACAGACTCATATAAAATACAGTGAATGTAGACAAATTATGCTGAAAGGTACTTTTTGAATTGCTTATGGAAAACCACATATCTAGTCTAGAAATTGTTAAACTAAAATCAAGATCAGAAGCTGACACCTGCTCTGACAAAAGAGTATTTTTTTATATGCATACCTAAAAGCATGAAACAAGACTTAATTTGGTTCTTTCCTCCAAGCAGTATAGATGCAGATATGCTTGAGGGAGAAAAAAAATACACTGGGTTGGCAAATAAGCGTGAAATATATTTCTGTGTTTCTTTAGAGGACTCCAAAAAGTATGTAAGCTGTGCTAAGTGACTTCCTCTTGTAGAAGAAAAGTGTATCTAATATCATCTGATATGTGAAATGCATGAAATGAGAGGATCCATGGTGAGGTGTGTGTCAGAAAAGACTTTATCATTAATTAGTTGGTCTTAACAGAATAAGACTTTACAGATTTAAATCAAATGTAAATAGAGTGCTTTTCCTCCTGTTTTCATGTATTTTATATCAGCTTATGCATATTTTGATATCATAAGTGCTCTTACATGTCTGTAATCTTAATTTAGCTCAAGTCAAAAGTGAATTACAGCCAGATAAAAATTGCTGACAGTGGCTACTGGGAGATGTGTTCTAGTGGAAGGTGTCTCTACCCATGGCAGGTGAGTTGGTCTCAGTAATTTTGAAACCCCTTTTCAACACAAATCATTCTGTGCTGCTTTATATAGAGTCTGCATATGTATCACTTCATATCTAGAATTTTTCCTAATCTTCACACTATACCAAAGTTTTGTAAAGAGGAGAGAATGAGACTGTTTTTACCTACTATACCTATCCTTTTGATATTATCATACAGTTGCATTCTTGATCACCTCAGGGAAAATGCTGCCTGAAGTGTTGATTTTGGAAAGATTTTTGAGAATTCCATTTCTCTAAGGAATTTGCTATTTTCTTCTAAATGAGTAGCCATTTTTTCCTATAATAAGATTTTTGTCCTTTAGTTTAAATAGTCTGCTCAAAGCTTGTTTTCAGATATCAAAACTCCACCCTGCTGTTTTATCCAGAGCAGCCATGATTCAAGGCAAGACAACAAAATAAAAAATTTAAATAAACCCATTTGGAAGTAAATTGGAGAAATTAATCAAAAACAAGCTTTTGGAAATGAGTAGGGCTAACATAAAGCATGCAGACATGAGAACGTGAGCTAGCTTGGCATTAGTTTATCTGATGTACTTATTTCTGAAGGCTAAAAGTAAAAAAAAAATACAATATAGAGGAAGCTTAGTCTTATGTCCCTTGTTTGATGAAAATTAACTCTCTTAATGTCTTCACTACATTCTATGCAACTTTTTATGAAAATAGGTTACCATGTATTTTTTCAGTTTAAAGAATCTGAAGTGGCAATAAAGAAAATTATGTTTTAACTGCATTTGCAAATTATTTTTAATTTGTTAATGTCCTCACAGTAAAAAACTGGAAGCGAGAAATAATTATCTCTACAGAAAAGCATATTAACCAAAAAAATTTGTTTTATTTTTGCTGTTGCGAAATTCTCAAAAAGGTTTAAATGGAATGACACCTTAGATAAATTACAACATGAGAAGTTTATTAAAATTACAAATGCTTAATTAATGTATGAAGTCAATATAACTGTAAGATAACTACATCCAAAATTAATATACAAAACACAATCATTACATTGATTTTTTTCTTATAAATTCTACTACTTTTCTTTATATATATTTTCTACCATATATAAAGGAAAGTAGTAGAATTTATAAGAAAAAATCAGTGTAATGATTGTGTTTTGTATATTAATTCTGGATTTAGTTATCTTACAGTTACTGTATTGTTGTTACTACTCGCAAGGAAATCTTTATGTAAAAATTGGAAATAAATATACTTTGTAAAATAATCTAAATATCATGACCTACTTTTCAAAAGTTCAATTGCCCTCAATACCAGTTTTGAATAGATTAGAATTTATGACATAGTTCTACCATTATTCAAAACAAAGATTCTGTGGTATGTTCATTTCTTTAATGATTCCCCCCCTCAAACTCTGGGCAATCTAGAAAATCTCTCTCAAATGAGTTAATTATTTTTGGCACAAGTTTTGTCCTAAATACATTCTCCCAACAGCTTTATTCGATCTAAGATATTGCTCTGATGGGAAGAGTTGCAAGCTTTGAGCTGCAATATTCTACTCCTCTATCTTCCTGTGTCTTGAGACCAACAAATTAGAAATGATTGCTAAAATCAAGCCATGTAATTAGACAGCATAACATCTAATATACTCCTTTTGTCAGCTGGCCAGAAAAAGAATTTCAGTAAATGATACATTATACCGTGAAAAAACTCTTTCAAACAAGCCTGTTAATGATGATAAATAAAGAACTTGTGCAAAACCAAGCAATTAATCCTTTGGAAGCTTTCCATTGAAGTTGCTATTAAGGCATCAGGCAATGCAAGCACATACATAAACAAATCCTTTGGGAATATTCCACTTTAGGTTAGTGCATTTTCTCACAAACCCATCTGTAGTTAACTTCTTCCATATAATTTCTTATTCACTAAAATATTGTCTTTATTTTAATAAAGGAACAATCAGCAGTCATTCATAGTGAGAAGAATCAGTTAAAAAATACATCACACCATGTAAGATTTTTAAGTGTTCAGAGACATTGCATTTTATTTTCAGAGAATAGATATTGATTTATTTACTTGTGAAGCAAGGGTATATTTTACTTCTGCAACAGCAACAGAGCAGATTGCAATATTCTGGCATTAATAATGCATTGGAAATAAAGAGGAATGGTAAGCAAAAATTTATTCTTCAGCTTGTAAGAAATGTGAAATGTCAAAAGGTTATGGAAAAATCCTCCCAGTAAACACTATTTCAAGTTACAATCTTGTAAAGCAGCTTCTCAGTGTGCAGGCAACTAAGTAGATCAATGTCTCAGTACATGAGAGGATGGTGTACCTTGGTGTTTTCAATAATTTTTTTTACATAGGTTCACCAAACTATTCCTTGTTCATATTATGAGCTCTGGCTAGAAACATAAAAGAAGGTAAAGAATGTCTTAGCAATTTTTTTTACTCTGTAAACAGAGAACTGTTCAGATTCCATCTTATTATTAGATGCATAGAAAATCCTTTGCATGTTTGGTTCCAGTATAAACCCCATAAAATAAAAAAAAAAAAAAGAACAAAAGTATCACAATGGAGTATGGACGATTTTTGCTGTGTCTAGCATAAAAGAGCTATGGATATGTTAGTGCTTGTTTTTTTTTAACCAAAATAAACTGTAAGATTATTCTAACTAATGCAATTTTAAGTTAAAATGTGAACACTTTTTCAGGTGTGGATTGTATCAGTAGCCTGTGATTGACTGCTTGCAGTTTTACACTATTTTCTTCATTTACAAGATACCTTTCAAATAAAGAGAAATGCTACAGCTGGTGTTTTTTTCCAAATTAAATTAATGGGAAGATTCTAAAGAACAGTAAGAACACAGTGGATAAATTGATCAGTTCTATTATACTGCAGTAAGAGTTGTATCAAAACCATACTAAAAGTACTTAGAAGAGAACATTGGTCATGACCATTGGGGATTTCCTCATATCTGTAAAGATATTTTTTTTTCTCAGAAAAAAAATAATTTTGTAGCAGAAAAAAATAACAATTAAAATTCCTGAAAACAGTGACTCACAAAATCATCATATGGCAGACAGGCTGAGGTCGGAAGACACCTCTGAAGGTCATTTAGTCTAACCCTGCTGGCTCAAGCACGGCCATCCACAGCCAGTTGCCCAGTACCATGTCCAGGCAGCTTTTGATGAGATGATTCCACTCTGGTCAGCCTCTGCCAGTGTTCAGTTACCTTCACAGTAAAATCCTCCTGATATTCAGTGTGAACCTTAAGTGTTTTCCTTTCTCTTTTGCCTCCTGCCTTGTCACCTTGTCTTCTTTACACTCCTTCAGATAGATATTCAGCAGAAAGTTGAACACAAATCAGCTGAACCATCACAGCCAGGAGGGCCATCAGGCACAGCACGGCCAGCTGGGCAAGGGAGGGGATTGTCCTGCTCTGCTCTGAGCTGGGGCAGCCTCACCTCCAGTGCTGGGGCAGTTCTGGGTGCCACAATGCAAGAAAGACATTAAAGTATTTTAGAACATCCAAAGGAGAAAAAAGATGGTGAAGGGCCTTGAGGGGAAGCTGTACGAGTGCCTGAGGTCACTTGGTCTCTTCAGCCTGGAGAAAAGGAGATTGAAGAGAGACCTCACTGCAGTCTGCAAATTCCTCAAGAGTGGAAAAGAAGGAGCAGGCACTGATTTCTTTTCTCTAGTGATCAGACTGGAAGGAATGACCTGAAGTTGTATCAGGGGAGGTTTATGTTGGATATTAGAAAAATGTTCTTCACTTGGGGGTGGTTGAGCACTGGAATAAGATTCCCAGGGAAGTGGTCACATTGTTCACAGAGTTCAAGAAACGCTTGGACAATGCTCTCTGGCACATGGTATGAATCTTGGGGATGGTGTCATAGCTGGATGGTAAGTCCAGCTGGTAGCTGGACTTAATGATCCTTGTGGGTCCCATCAGCTTATTCTGTGAGGATTCAGATACTTCAGGCCAAGATCTCTCTTGAGCCTTCTCTTCTCCAGACCAAATCATTCCATCTTTCTAAACCTAGTCTCATGGAGAGATGCTCCAGTCTGTTAATCTTCTTTGTGACTCTTTTGCTTCACTTTGTCCAGTGCCTCCATACCTCTCTCATACTGGGGAATATGCTACTGGCCACAGTACTCCAGATATCTCTTCAGCAGTGCTTAGTACAGTGGAAGGATCCCCTCCATCAATCTGCTGGCAGGACTCCTAAAAGTATTCTGCAGTCCAGGCTTAATATTTGCCTCCCTTTTGGAAAATAACCATTACTGGCTTATAAAAAATTGGGTGACAGTAGGATTTCTGGATCATCTTCTTCCTCTTTTTATTTATCAAAAGTAAGATATTTATTGCCATTTAGCACTGTTGCCCTTTAGTATCTTGTGGTGGCTGAGATGCTGCTATAAAGTGAGATATGGGTCAACTAAGTGCAGCTGTGAAATACACAACCTCTGTGCCTAGATGGAAAAGATTATTGGATAGCTGTTATTTCCTGGAAATATTATTCATTTAGTGTAGCTAGACTAGAAGAGGGAAAGACACTAAGTGGAGAGTATCGTAATGTATTCTCTCAATGAAATATCTGTTAATACACATTCAATTATCCAAATGATTAATAAAGTCAATATTTATTCTATTTTTTATATTAAGAGATCAATCTTCCTGACACAGAGTGATACATAAAAAATTAAGTTCCTAACACACTAAACTTGTAAATAATAATAAACCATTTTTAACCAGGGAGCTGCACTGTTGTGGTTACATGTATCTTAATATATTATGTTAGTTTGCATTTAAGAGTAATGGGTTAAATAAAACAAAAACAAAAAAGACATCTCATCATGTTCTGTACTACATAGCCACAAGCACAAAATCTGAGTGTCTGCAGAATCTACTGTGAAAGAAATATGCCATGCTATGTTTGGGGTGGGGATGGAAAACAATGGAAATACAAGTATTTAAAATTGAAGGGGAGAAATATTTTTGCTCTTATTCTAAATTCAGTAAATTGGGATTATTTGTAAGAGGAGGTTGAGAGAGTTTCACACACACACAAAAAAAAAAAAAAAAAAAAAAAAAGATGTAGAATAGTTATGTCATCCTTATCTTTTTTTTTTATTATTATTTGGTGTATGGGGAAATTAGTAACCTTTCCACCCTCTTCATGAAAGAAATCCAGTAATCTGTGGGTCATTTGGGCCAATGAGACTGAATAAAATCATGTGAGAAACAGTAAATACAGAAAAGTATTTACTAGCCATCATGCTTATGTACAAGATTATTTTAACCATCCTTTTCTGCCAAACAGTAATATTTTTCTTCATAGTCTATAAGCATAGTCTATAACTATTTTCTTTCTCAAACAGCTGTTTTAACACCTGGTCAAATGACACATGTATTCTAATACAGGTACCACAGCTGAGAAAGGACTACAGTCTGGAAAGTTTTATCCTCAGTGGGGATTGATTTAGACCCTCTGTCTTTCCAGTTTTTTACTGTATCTGTGATATAACTAGTCATCTTCGGCTGTTGTGCAAAATTCCATGTTTGGGGCTCAAGAAAAAAGCAGGCTGTCAATTTTTTTCATATGTCAGAAGTTTTCCTAGTAACCTCCTCCTCTAGTAACCTAGAGGAGTTGACTCATTTTGGCAAGGATGATCTGCTGGGGAATGCAAGAGAAATTCGATCTACTAGGCAGAAATAAAGACATGGTTTACCTTTCGGGCCACATATCACAACATCTATCACTTTGAAAAAGGAAGAAAAAGTTTTACTGTGATTGTTGCACATCCTCACTCATTACTATAAACTCTGAAAAAACTTTGATAAACCTAGGATGCCTGAATGGTGTTTCTAAAAATAAGTTCCCAATTTTTAACATTGTCTCTAGAAGGGGAAAATGACACTGATCTTGATGCTGACCTTGTGATAAGGACTCTGTTAGAAGACTTTCTGATTATATAGAATAGTAAAGACATGGATTTTTTTCATTAAATACAGGTCCACTACCCAGTGCTTCCAGCTCACCACCATTTTGACTTGTTCTCTTTTTCTCGAAGCATAAACCAAGAAGAATCATATGAAAGGTAAACAGAAACTCCTCCTAACCACAGAGACTTTTTCTACTTTCCACACAGAACTGGGGAAGTGGTTTAGCATTTGATTCTCTGGACCTTTGATGTAAGTTTTGCATAAGACATTAATGGAAATTAATGCTTTTTATCTCTAAATTTGTACTTCCCAGAAGCAAACACTCTATTGGTATAGATAATGGTCTACATACAATATATATTCACAAAATCTGGGTGAAAATGTGCATTTTACTTTACAGGTTTCAATCAGCTTAGATGTTTCTAAACACTCTAAGATTAATTTTCTAAGGTCCATGATTCCTTTTCATTGCCATTTTATTGAAGTATTTCATTGAATGCATGAGGGTATTAATTTAATTTCATTTTTGCAAGCTTGCACTCAAAATACAGTCATTACCTTTTAATTCCAATGTATAAACTTGAGGACAGGTTTACAATTGTATACAATTCCAGAAAATCTGTCTGGTGGAGGCTGAACTAATTTATGTTTTTTTCTCAGCTGACTGAAACCAGTGTCGATTTTAATGTTACTTTTACGTCAGGGAGGAGATGCTTATCCTATCTGAGGATTTTCCAACTAGTACAGTTATGATAAATGAGGCTCTTCTAAGAGCAGTCTATCATTAAGCTTATAATTTCTTCAGGAGTTCAGATAAATATGTGAAGGCAAACATACTAGACAGCATGAGGATAAAACACAAAAAATTGCAATTAAATACACTGGACATCTATAATAAGAAAGATCTTAGATACACCTCAGTTCCTCACTTCACTGCTTCTTAAACGTATGATGTTAATATAGAAATATGAAGCTGAAAGTAGGTGTGAAAGAGTATTTTTAAATAATTTTGAGTGTCATCTGGATTTCCCTGAAAGCCAGTCCCTGAAAGTAAATTGTACTCATTTTATTTTTCTTTCTTCTTTACTTGATCTACCTAACATTTTTCTTAGTAAGACTATGATCCAGAGCTTGCAGGTTGCAGTACAATTAGCACAGAAAACAATGCATCCATTGTGTTAAGTTTCTATCTGGTAGCTCATCATACACAGATTAATTTACCTCTGAAGTGACATATTTTGTCCCAGCTAAAAACCATACAGGAGACAACTTCTTTTAAATAGCAGGTGCTTTTTTTTTGGTCTTTTGGGGTTTTTTTTTTGACTTTTCACTGAACACATTTGTAGCTTAAAAAAAACTATATTTTTTTGATTCATGGATCATAAATTTTTTATTTATTTCATTGACATAATGCTTTTCACTAATAAAATGCTTTCACTAATTATAAGTCTATATATAATCAGATGCATCTTATTTTTCCATCATGTTTTTTCCCGTTATCTTCAGGTTATGAATTTCTTCTAGTGAACTATTTATACATTCATTTTTCAAAGTATTTTGTTTCACAGTCGGATGCATTTTTATAAGGCAGTTTTGTGTGGAGATCTCTTCCCTGTTACATGAAAGGAAAAAAGAAAAATGCACACTAACTGGAAGTTTGGATAGTTTAGGCATTTTCAGTCTCAATGGCATGTTAAAAGAAAGGAGGAAAAGAAAAAAGCAAAGGTAAAATTTCCAGTTTATGAGAAATTGTGTGATTCTCTCTGGACAGAGGAGGAAATTAAGGAGCTCCTGCGCTTCTGTAGTGCTTAGAGAAGCAAATAGGCTTCTACCAGAGATTTCGCTTTAAAAATTATGTACTGTCATGAATTGTATTAGCTGCATGAGAGAGAGAGAGATTATTTGGACAAAAAAGGAGCAGTAATATGACTGAAGCATTGTTCACAGTTGTGCTGTGCTGTGCTTAACCTTTGTGAATTAGTCCCTCTCCTGTATGAAATCCACGATACCTCAACTTAAATTCTTTTTCAGTTTTGTTGCTTTTAGAGAATGAAAATTAAATGAAATTAAACCCCAATATCTAGTAGCATACTTGTAATTTCTGAATACTGTTTTCAAATGCGTTCATGTCTTACCTTGCTCTAATGCAGCATACAAAGTTAAGAAATTATAAAATTCCCCATGTCTATGGATTAACCCTAATATTTGTGCATTTAAGTTGTGCCTCATCTTGCAAATAACTTTGTGAACTGACAGACTCTGTATGTGGGGAAAGATTTAAAATCCATGCACAGCTTCCAGGTTCCAGATGGAAAGCCCTAAGGACTTTAACTGTCCTGCAGTAACCACTCCTGAAAGCCTAGGGACCTTGACCATGACTGAATGCAGGATTTAAACATGAAAAACAATTGGATATGTAGACTACCTCTATTTTAAGAAATTACACCATCAATTACATTTTCTCTTCCCAATGTTCATTAAGTTAGAAAAGGCAAGTCACAGTGGTGTTACTTTGGGTGGTGTTGTGTCTACACCAATATCACACCGTTACTTCCATTTGACAAGTGAGTAGGAACAGGATCAGTATTTTGTGACTAATTATGATGTTATTTGGAGTTCTTCATTAAACACTGAATTTGTATGCTCTACTCTAGTGGTAGCCTTCCAATTGATCCAGAGTGGGGTTTGATGCACATCAAAAAATGTATCTTGAATCCTATTTTTGTTGTTCTCATTATTCCATTTGTATGAGTTAGATAACTAGACTGTATCCAAATTTAAAAACACATATTGTCCTTGTAATATGGGTGGGTAGAAAAGAATACAAAATATTACATATTTGAAATAATCATGTATATATGTGTATATATATATATGTCATGTATATATGACTGAAAATTTGCCATGGTTCCACTGTGAAAATATGTCTTTGTTATATTCTATTACTGTTGTGTGGATAGAAGTTGGTATTTCCACTTTAATTTTATTTAAAAAATAATTCTGAAGTCAATCATAACACTACTGTTCCTTTTTACTATGCCTGCACAAATATTTTTTTTGGTTTGTGTTGATATTGCATTTATACTTCAAGCTACTCTGAAGACAGAATATGAATGTATCAAATAAAGATTTCATATTGTAGCCTTAACTATAGAGCAAATCCTTGGCACATCTAGTAATTTTGTAAACATCATTTAGTACTACAATAATACATTCTTATATCTAAGTATGTTAGTGTGGGTTGAATGGCTTTCATCCAATCTGGCAATTACATTTGATGTTGATACTCTATACTTTTACAATATTTTCCCTTCCTTTCATGTACTAATATTCACAGAGAATATAAAAAAAGATTTTGTACAAAAATTTTACATTTTTAGGAATAGATTGGCATTGTGTTTGTCTGTGTTAAGCTAATTATAAAGTAATCCTTAGCCCCAGAATAGATAATTTAGACAGTAATAAATTTGCTTAATTATGGTTAAAGTATGTGAGAAATTTTGAGAGAGTTAATTTTAAAATGTTTCACAGTACCCGTATGAAAACTGCACATCCTGCCATCAACTGCAACCCATGATGTTCATTACATATTTAGGAATAATAGAATATGACAGTAATTATCAACCTCTTGATATATCTTATTAAGCATAAGCCTTATCAGAGTATAAAAATATACATATTATAATTTCCTACATATTTTTTTAAATTGTAGAAAATTACATACAAATATTTGAAAAGAAAATGGCTTATAAGAAGGGTTTATTAAGGTGAATGATGTCATTATTTAGACTGTGTAAAGCAAAGAGAATACTGGAAACTTCGTAGGTTTTATTCATTTTCATTATTTTTTAAGTTGTGCAAACTTGGTATTTCTGTTTTGGCAGTCAAGTAGAATTTCAAGGAATAGTAGATTAACCCAAAATGTAGAAGACAAAAATATTTTACAAGCATTTATTTTATTTAAATATATAAAAAAAAGGTAATTAATTGTTTGGGAAGGGAAATTTTAGTGCTTGATAATATAAAAGTTATTCTCTCTTTTCTGACTTGAGGGAGAAGTGGAGCTTCAAGCAGATGACTAAATTTAAATCTATTACACTGGGTTTTTTGGGCTTAGAAGTAATTTTTTAATTTGATAAAGTATTTTTTACACAGTCTTATAAAAAATTGAATGGGCAAAGTTCAAATCAATAATCTTATCTTTTAGATAATTGTATAAAAGTCCTTGAATTTCTCAAACCTCTAATTTTATATAGACAGATGTTGTGCTGAAAACAAATATATTGATCTGTACATCACCTTTTCTTCAATTAGATGACTTGCCTTACTTAATTATTTGTGACTGTACTTCAAACACTTCCCAGTTTTAATGAGCACAAATTGAGTATTTTTTCTTTTTTATTCCCTGCTGTCAAGCTTGAAAAATTTGTACTTAAGTGCTAAAAAGAGTATTTCAGTTATTTTCAAGTACTATATAAATAATTGGGTTCTAAATGGACTATTCTGCACTACTTGATAACATCTGGAAATAAATATAATGTTCAGGGAAATAAAAGATGGAAAAAGAAGCTTCAAAGAAAGAGAATAGATAGATAGATAGATAGATAGATAGATAGATAGATAGATAGATAGATAGATAGACAGATAATATGGAGATAAGAAAATATTTTTTTGTGGATAAGTTTTTATAGATCCTGAATTTGTGCATCTGATACATCCTTTTCTGCATTGATTGAGTTTAATTTTATAATTTTACATCAAGTTTTAAAATCTTTGATAACAGATGATGCTTTATGGTAAATCAACAGCTATAAAAGCAATGAAATTCTTTATGAATATAGTTTCAATTTACAGCTGGAGCCTCTGTACTAATATCTCCAGAACTCACTGACAATCTCAGTAACAAATTTCAGTAACCTGGGGACCTATGCCTGGTATTGATGGCTGTTTTCCACCTTTTCATACAACTCAATATACTGTGATAAAGTCTGCAGAGACTGTTTAATGTTAAGGTTTCTTTAAAGGTAAGGAGTTTTCAATTTAAATTTCAATTTTAAGTTTTCAATTTAAACTAGCAATGATGGGAGGGGAAGACAGCTGAGAACAGCCCTGTATTAGAGAGGCAGACAGGATTGCTAAGCAGAGGGTCTGAAATGATGTGAAAGAAGGGAACGAAAAATCAAACAAAACAGAGATCAGGAGGGGTCACCTGCAGCATTTGCATGCAAACAAGGAAGTGCCCACAAGTCACCATTACAAAAAAGGGGCCAAGCAGACTGCCTCTGGGAAATCAGCACATTGAGGTGCCTCTCTCAAATGCATAAACCTTCCCCTTAACTAAACTCTGATTCAACCACAGCTGGAGCATGTTACACAAAATCTAAACTGAATTAATTTTAAACATGCAGCATAAAATAGAAAAGCTATCAGTGGTTTTCTTATATTATTTGGCAGACCACTCTCAGTCATAAGTGAACATGTAATATTAATTCATACTGCAGAACAAATACATATTAAAGATTTAAAATTGTTCAAAGCATTAAACCTGCCTTTCATGACATAAAAGTTATGAAACTAAGTCTTTTGTGTCTAGCGGACAGCAATAATCTTTTAACAAAAATTATAATAGTCACTCGATTACAGAAATATTATAAACTTTGCTTTTCTTTCCTACTGACTGCTCTCATTTGTAGATGTTATATGAACATACAGACATTGAATTGTAGTTGACCTTACTTAAGAAAGTGTAAGAATCTCAAATAAGCCTCTCCTTTTCAGTGTATGATCCAACCATTTTGCTTTTGCTGATTTCTAAGGTCACACAAGTTTAAAAGCATTGGAATTTTTTAAGTAATTCCTCAATTTAGAGCACTGTATTTGGTCTGTTAAAATATTAAGTTGTGTTCTCTGTTAAAGCTGGCTGCAGTTGAAGCCTTAGTAAATGATCTTCTCTCATGTGAAGAAGGAGAAGAAAAAAGAGTGCTCTAAATTGTAAGGTAATGGAGCATAAAATGTTCATTATTTAATACTCTTTGAATGATAAAAGATTATTCATCGCAATTCCATATTTTTGTATTATCCTACAACTTCAGAAAGACAAACTCTATAACGCACTCTAAGAGATTATTTGAAAAGGAGCTTTTTCTTAAAAAAATCTCGTATTGTGCCTTATGAAAATCAGATTTCTTCAGCATATTTGATACCAGCATTATTCTTTTTGTAAATATACGCAACTAAAGCAGAAACAATAAATACTGTTTCATCTTAAAACAATGGACTAAAAACCTTTATTGAAACCTTTATTGAAAATTACAATACGTTTTAGAGAAAGAGGCATTGTAATTGAGAAATGTGTAATTTTTTCCCCTCTCATTCAACATCTGAAGACATAGTAATTTCGCCCTTCAAATATTTGCTTTCTTTTCTTCACAAAGTCAGTCTATCCATCAAGGAAAAACCTTGAGGCTCTTTGTATGTTTTATAACTAAGAACTCAGATTATTTCAGAAGAAACCACTTATTAACTGGGTTAACAACCATTAACCAATTTACCCATTAATAACTTCATTAACTGGGTTAACTTAGAAAAATCCATGGGACAAGATTGAATTAGAAGTGTAAAAATAACAGTAAAAAAAAAACCACAAAAGAAACAAATACTTGAGTTTTCCCATCCCAAAGTTTCTGTACCTCATTGGTAATTAGCAATAGAGAACTAGTAAATGCCATGCTTATTCTAAATTGATGGAACACATTTTAAAAGTACACCAGAACTTATCCATCTGTTTTTAAGGCTTTATGACTAGCCTAAGTGTCAAGGAAGATAATTTTCCTTTCTTTTCCAAGCAGCTACATGAAGACTGTTGCACCACAGGCTCCTGGGCTCTAATTCTACAGGACAAGTCTCATTCACGGAAAACCCATTAGTAAGAAGGTGGTAGATAAAAAACATAATTAAATTAAACATAGGGATTTTTGTATAACCATAGAATGGTCTGGGTTCCAATACCAGGACTTTCATCTAGTTCCAAAATCCCTGCCATGGGCAGCCACCCACTAGAGCAGGTTGCTCCAAGCCCCATCCAGCCTGGCCTTGAGGTCTTCCAGCAATGGGACAAGTTCTCTGGACATATTACTATTATTCTTTTTGGGTATAGTCTGCTGGCATAACCCACATTGGTAAGAAGCCTTTGGAAGTGGATGACGTGCCAATCAGAATTTGAGGTGGTTCTAGCTCTCTTCAGTATTATAATAAAATACTTGAGTAATGTAGTAAGAAATATCCTATTTCCAGACAACTCAAGGCAATGGAGGTCAATTAGCATGCTCTAAGACATGTGAGGAGATAAAATAGTTTTCAAATACATTATAGGCCAATGAGGAAAAAAAAGTAGCTTTCTCTGTAACTGAGATTAATAAAACAATAACTAATATGTGGATTAAAAACAATCAGAAAATGAAAAAACCTGCACAAAATAACCAAACAAAATCAAGAGAAAGGATATGGGAGCATACCAGTGGTCAGTTCCTTAGAACATATTAGAAGTGGAATATTCCCCACAGATATACAGCTAATACTGGCCTTAGATGGGACACTTGTTATATCACCTCCTAAAGTATCTTTTGAGAGATGTTCTTTTTCTGTGAGAAAATGTGAAGTTCTTCTTATTTAAAAAAAACCCACTCAAAGCAGGTCTTCTCTTTAAAGCTGCTACAGAGAGGTAGAAAACCTGGCAGACAAAATCTTGTCATCTTAGGATGATTCACAGGTTATTAAATGTATGTTCTCCTTTATAGTTTGATGGGTACTAGCCAGCTCTTCAACAGTTACTAGTTAGTAACCAGTACAACACATCTGAAAATCACCACTTTTAGCTTTGTCAATCCCAATGCACCAAACCCAGCCAGTTGTTAAACTTCGGTCAGTGTACAGGTATTCTGGGCTCTGGAGCTCAACTTTTCATACACTTTTTTTCTCTGTTTTAATGGTTTGGTTTGGTTTGGTTTGGTTTGGTTTGGTTTGGTTTGGTTTGGTTTGGTTTGGTTTGGTTTGCATTGCTTTGCTTTGTTTTGCTTTGCTTTGCTTTGCTTTGTTTTGTTTTGGGTTGGTTGTGGTTGGTTTGGGTTGGTTTGGGCTAGCTGGTTGGGTTTCTTTGTGTTTCTTCCTGATTTGCAAGTTTTATTCCATGCCCTAATCAAAACAATGTTTCTGCAACTTCAGATGTCAGGTCACTTGGAAGCCCCATTTTTATGTCACTTTTCTAAGCCTTATTGTTTAAAATACAAGATGACATTTCTAAACGAAATTCAATGACTTCAAAAGAAAATTTCTCCCAGCAAGGAAAGTAGACTGAAAATCCTGTGCATATATTAATATAAAGACTCTGAAACACCTAATGCTGCTTTTCTTCTGGAGTTCTAACTAGTGCTACAACATTGTTAAAATATAATTTATTAATTAAAATTCACTACTTAAGTGAGAACAGTTGATAGTTTTATCAACTACTGAAAATATATGCATATATGCATATATTTCATTTATGAAAATATATGCAGATCATAATGATCTCTTCCTTTTCATAAAATATTTTTTGTCCTTTGCACAGCTAGACATAAATGGATTTCAGAAATAAGAACAACCAAGGAAGATTGAAATGCTAAAGCATAATATAAACAAAGTAAATTTTAAAGATCAAATTAGAGATTTTGTTATAGTAATACTTTATTGAACAATTAATTTCTATTTAAATTAAAATAACAATGAGAATCTCGCAGTGCCAACCCTTTAAGAACTTTGAAATCACTGTAGAAAAAGGGTGGTAATGATGATGCAGTGGTGATCTTTGTTTTTAATTATTCAGAGAAACATACATCTACAGACATGTTAACATCTGAATTTCTTATTTACCTGGACAGTATATTTCACAATTAAAATCTCCCCCAATTCCCAGATTACATTTTCAGTAAAATATCTTGATAAAATAGAAATAATCATGAAGGCAACTGATAGAAGTAACAAAATTATAAAAATAAATATTTTACATTTACAGTAAACATTCAAGCCAACAGAATAATAGTATAGTATTTATGGTCTGAGGCAGGAAATTCTAGTCGTGTATATTTAGTGACTTAGTGAATATCTTATTTGCTATTCTGAGCCAGTAGCACATTTCCATAGCACATGCATAGATGTAATGTTTACTAGGAAAAAAATTAAATGCATTAATTATTTTTTGTAAAAAAAATCCTGACTTAAACAATAGTCATGATATAAAACTCTGAAAATGTAGGTTCTTAGTATATTAGAATGGCTGGAATTTCAGAAAAGCTAAAGCCTGCTTAATCTAACATTGAAACAAAATATATTGTTTGACAAAGGGTTGAGAAAAAAATCAAGAAAAAAAACACAAAAACCCCCCAAAAATCCAAGCCAAACAATGAATCAACCAAAAGAAAAAGCCCAAACAAACCCACTCACAAAAAATGAATTGGAGGTGCATTTCAGTGTTAAATATGTTTGGCTGTTGCAAAAGGAGCAATTCTCACATCTTTCCCATTCCTCTTCCTCCCTCACTTGTGTTGCCTCCTGAGTTCTGTCATTAGAGTTACCCCCTGAGATCTGAGTATGCAGGAAGTTTTCATTTCTTTTTCCAGCGTGGTATGACCTAGGCTTACTGGGCAGAATTAATTTGTGAAGGGATCAGATGAGCACATTATGGGGCAATAGAGCTGGAAGTAATATTCAGCTGAGAATAGAAAAGGAAGGAAGGAAAAGGGACTGGTATGTCCAGTAAGTTGTTGAGATTTCCTCAGTTATATCACCACTGTGCAATTGGGTAATTTTTGGGGGTCTTATCTCTCTCTTTCTGAATATATATATATACATACATACATATATATACACATATATATGCATGGCTTGATTTTACACTTGATATTAATGGAAATTGTATTGATTGAAATAGAAATCAAGAGGAAAAAACAAGCATTTTAAAACAATTAGTATGTCATTACTTTTAGAGGTATTTAACCTGCAACTGCTGACACTGATAAAGAGAATAGAAAAAAAAAAAGAGAGAGAACTTCCAGAAATAATTTATCCTTCTTAAGGGTATTTTCTTTGTTAAGAAAGAAAAAAAAAAATCTTTTATTCTTGTATATTTTTGAAACCTCCCCAGTCCACCACCAGGAAACCTCTCATCTCCTCAGTAGGCAAAAAGCACCTTGTGATTACAAGTTGTCCTTTTTCTAAGAGGAGCTTTAACTTCGTTTCTTCCTTATTTGTACAGTTCTACACAATTATTTAGGAACCAGAAAGTTCCCAAGAATTCCAATTTGTTTTATAGGATCTGAGAACACACATCCAACAGGAAGAGCCACAGAATACGAAAAGTAAAAAGTGACAAAGATATTAAAAGCCAGAGCAGGACACCAAACCTGTGACACTTATGAAGATGCAAACTGAAGAGAGAATATTTCTTGCTCAGACTAGGAAGCTGAAAAAATGTTATTAGACAATCATGCTGGCAGTTATTTTACCATATTCAGAGTTTGGTAAACTTAGCCTGATTCAGGTCAAAGCCTTTCTAATATATCAGAAATTGTTCAGTTTCAATTTACCCATTACCTTTCACCCTTTCTTTGCAACTTCCATCACAGTATCAGCAATTAATCTAATTGTACAACCACTGCTAATTTTCATTCATATGTAAAAGTTAAAGGCCAGGAAAGTCAGGTTCTTTCTACATAGTCATAGAAATTAATAGAGCTATGCTATTCTCTTCATTTTTAAAGGAAAAAAATCACAATCTACTTTCTAGACCTTTGAGGTTTTTTTCTTGCACATAGATGCTGGTCTCTCCTCTTGGAGAGGTATTAGGTTCTAGTTACTGTCTGAAATAAAAACACACATACCCACTAAGAAATACACTCTAAACCCCAAGCTTTCATGATCACTTAGTCTTTAATTTCCTTCACCCTTAAGAATGTTTCTGACACTGTCTTTATCTACTGTCAGTTGTTCCATGTTACATATCTCTTCACTCCAGCTATCCAAGATATGTCATTCTAGTGTTCAAGAGTGTAGTACTCTTGCAAGGAGAGCTCTTGCTAAGGATGTAAGTGTGGCTTTGTAACTCCAGGTAACACAGCAAAAAAGAATCTTGCAGATTTGTACTTATGTAAATATCCTTTATAAAAAATAACACTTTTTAAAAATTACTTTGCCATAACACACAGCCTATCAAAAAATCAAGAGTGAACTGAATATTCAATTACTTCCTTTCATGAAGAAAAGTTATAAAGAAAGCTCCTGTTGACAGGCAACCATTTTACAGAATATTATCGTTCTTTGCAAGCAGAGTATTATACATATTTTTCTTTGTTCATTGAATGCAGTTTCCTGCTACTAAAAACTCAGCTTAATTTTTCAATGTCAAATCATTGCTGATCCTGCATTCCTTGCCAGCTTTAAAAGCAGACTATTTGTTTTGCAGAAGCTGTGTACTGAAAGGGCAGGTTTGTTACTCTTTCTACCAAATACAAAGCATTAAAATATTTTTAAAATAAAAATGTGCTCTCTGTGTGTAACATCTGTTAAATAGAAAATCACCTTTTTGGCAACATTTCCCTGACACATTTGAAGAAGATAATTCTTCACTTCCTAGTCACTTTTATCTAGTGACCATTACTCCAAGAAATTTGTGTCTCTCTACTAATTCCTAAGTGTAGGTGTGGTAAAGTTCACATTTATTGTTTGTTTTTAATGTGATAAAGTCTCTACAAATTACTTTGAGATTGTTACAGCCAAAGAACAATGATCTTGTAAGAGATTGTGGGATAAGGAGATTTTGGGATAATTTCCCTTCCCTAAATAATTCTTGAAATGGAATTCCTTAATAAAAGACCCTAGTAAACAGTCAATAAAATCTAAAGATAATCTTAAAAATAGAGAAATAAAAGTCTTTAAGATAATTACATTGACTTCAGGCTTGTTTTATGTGTCCTTACATATTAAGTAAACAATCTAAGAACTAAAAATTACCAAATTAACATTGCTAGTACTTTAAGATTGGAAATATGATATTAGATCCTGATCCCAGAATAATTCAGATTTTCCATGTGTTCGCATGCAAATTTTGCATAGTACTTCCATAATTTCTCATCACTAGCAATGATTTTATTATAAAGTTGCAGTTTTTTTTTTTTTTTCTTTTTAAATAGCAGATATCATCAAAAGTATTATAAAGGAGTTCTCATTTGCATGGGGAGTTTTAGGTTGGGGATTGCATCTGCACCCAAATTGCATTCAGTAATTGTAACAAATTCTCTGTAAGCTCTACACCTGAAGCAGATGGAAGAAGATTGCATCAGGAGATCAACCCTTACAAATTACAATAGTTTGTGATGCTCATCTGCATTTTAATCAGATATAAAAGATTTATTCCTGAAATACATCAAGAAACACTATTTTCACCTCCTGAAATGCATCAGAGGGTTTATAGTCAATCAAGCAAAATATCTTGCACCTGTTTACTTCCTATGTCTTCCTCTCTTATGTATACAATATTACATGCGTATAGGTGTCAATGATTTTATTAAGCAACTATATATAAACCCATCAAAATAGAAACCAGAAAGTGATTTCATATGTCATATCCTCTTTGTTAAGGATTTAGCTTCTGAGTTCAACAAAAAGAGATGAATTTATGGTTACGTTAGAAACAGCATTTTATTTTCTGCAAAATGCAGTGCAATATATTGCCATCAGATAGATAAAGAAGACAGCGTGAAGTCAGACATTAGGAACATTGTATGGTTTGAAGGTGTAGAGAATAGGTTTCTCATGTTTCTTCTTGTGACTGGAGGGTGAATAAATTGAAATTAGTTTTGTCAGGCACAAGGACTGAATTGCAAAGTTCATCATCTGAATAAGTACATCTCACGTTCTTGATAAATAAGTACCAAAAAGATATTGCTAAAATATGTTTATACTGACAATTATTTAAAGAAAATTGTTTTTCTATTGAATTATAGACACTCTTTTTTTATTCATAAAAAGAATAGTAAGTCAAATAGTGAAATTCAATGAACTAGGAAAAACTGCATGTCAATGTATTGCTAATAGTGACATTTAATTTGAGTACTGAATAAAAAAAAATAGCAATATTAAGGATGTATTTTCTAACAATTTTATCTGAAGAATGAGCTACTAATAGAAAGGATATTTTTGGAGAAGTAATACAGAGCAGAAACTTGTCTCCATCACCTCATTAAAATATTTCCTGTATTGGTGGCCACAGGCACTAGAGGTGGAATCACAGATGATACCCATTAACCCTAAATGTATGCTTGGTTCCTAAGTGAGCCCCACCTCTTCTTAATCTAGTAAATTACTTTCCACATATTACCTTGTTCTATTTTTCTGGACCATAAATGTAATGACATTAAAAGTCTTATTAGCTTCTGGGCTCAGTTTTGACAGGAGTTTTTAACACACACTTCAAAAAGATATAAAGGTACAGTGTAATAAATTTCAGTAATCTGGATGGAAAAACTAGCATCATCTCATTAGATCTGTCATTACAATTTCCTAATAGCTTGATACAGCAGGGATAATTTTTTTTCTCTAGCGACATTTCCCCACTGTCAATTTATTGACAATAATATTAATGCACAATTAGTCCTTTTATAATTCTAGATTCTAGTATTTCATTATGATGATTTTTATTCTGCTTATGAGATTCAGACAAAAACTTGTTTGATCATATTCCCTAAAATTCCAAGTATAAACTGTGTTTCCAGACACACAATAGAATTACAGAGTGGTTTGTGTTGGAAGGCACCTTACACAGACCTTCTAGTAAACATACCTGCCATAGGAAGAGACATCTTTCCGTAGATCATATGGCTTAAAGCCTCCTCTGGCTTGATCTTGAACACTTCCAGGGATGGAGCATCTACAACTCCTCTGGGCAATCTGCTTCAATGTCCCCCTACCCTCATTATAAATATTTTTTCAGTATGCCAAACGTAAACCTGCACTCTTCTAATAAAAAGTCATTGCCCTTTGTCCTGTCAGTGCAAGAGCTGGTTAAAAGCCTTTCTCCATCTTTCTAACTGCTCCTTTATATATTGAAAGGCTATGAGAAGGTGTCCCTTAAGCCTTTTCTTCTCCAGACTGAACAACTGCAACTCTCTTAGCCTGTCTTCACAGGTCAGGTTTTCCTGACCTGTAGGACCTGTATTATTTTTATGGCCCTCTTCTGCCCCTTCTCTGAAAGGATCATGTCCTTCTTGTACTGGAGACCCCAATATAAGAGAAAAGACTTCTTTTAATAGGCAATACTCCCTGGAATATATTGTATGTAACTAGCCCTGAAAGTGCTTCTTACTGCTCTCATAAGAAGCAAAAATGGTGATTCTTAAATTATTCATAACTTTCTTTCTCCTTGAGGCAATATCTGACCCACAAATATGTAAAGGATGAAAAATGTCTCTCTTAGAGATAAAATAAATGCTGATTTATATATCATTCATTTAATTCCCCTTGATTAAAATTAATGTTTTAAGTGAGCATTTTACATATTACATTTAATGTAAAGGGCTGATTAAATAGATATGCTTTTTCTAATATTTCTAGTAAAATAGCAAAATAGGTATACTTGATGACACTGGTTTTACCAAAGCGTATTTGACAAAAGACATTCAGTATTGTGTAAGTGACCAAGACTTGACAAGACAGCTTTGTACAGCTTTTGTTTTCTGTGTGCTTAATTTACTCTTTCCATTCCACTTGGTTATTTCAGTTAAGCTTGGCCAGTTTTTTGTTTTCTGCTTTAGGAAAAAAACCCAGCTAAAATCCCCAAATAAACAAAAACATAAAAAGATGGTTACATTTGTCTAATATGTACATCGCAGTTTTTAGACTCTTTTTCATTTGCCCTCATGTCACACCTTGATTTAAAAACCTGAATTCTTGTTTTAATGACACCCAGTTATATAGAGGACAATTAGTTTTCAATTCTCCTTCCTTATTTCCTTCATACAGTTTTACTTTTAACTTACAACTTTGAAACGATTGTGAGAAATTTAACAAAGCAATATATTTTGAAAGAGATTGCAAAGAGCCCCTCACACCATGAATGTCATTCATTTTAACACATAATATTAATAACAATGCCTACTAAATACAGAGGTTTCTGTTTTCTTATAGAGATTCACTATAACATTAAATATTTAACATTAAATATTTCAATTACCTTCTAACCTTGCCAAATCTAGTAGCTCTCTGAAGGGCTTGACTCTACGTGTCAAGGTCACACAGTGAAATCCAAGCTACAGCTGCTTCACTTAAGAATCTGCAGAGAAAAAATAAATCCATGTAAATATTTCAGAATATCTTTTCTTCCTCTTTCTTTTTCCCAGTGGTTCACTTTACAAAATCATCCTGTTGCATACAAAATAGCTAAACATTTTCAGGATAACATTCCTTACCTGATGCTGTCATGGGTTGGTCCACACACTGTGTAGTTCTTGAGGAGAAAAACTTTTCAGGGAGTAAATGGATATTCTAGAGACAGAACCACAGAATTTACATTCCTTACATGTGGAGAATTCATACACATACTCTCATAGTCCCAGTGAAGCACTGACATTTCCATATGCAAAAGTGCAAGACAAAATTCGAATGAGCCTTCTTTTAAACTAGAATAGAAAAGAGCAATGGCTATGTATTATTTTTTATTTCTTATCTATGTGATGAAGTGGTTCTAGTGGAAAAACATTTGCACACAGTCCATTTAGAATGATAGAACTAGGATTCTAAATTAAAAATGGCTTAGGTTGGAAGAGATCTTCAAAAACTTTCTAGTTATTTCTTGAAAAATTATCAAATTTTAGTTTATTTTTTAAAATAGAAATGAAATTTGAGATGGATTTTGTGGGCAAAAAAATACTTCTATATTATAGGGAAGGACTTGGATGGTGGAGTCACAAAGTAATCACAGAAAGTTATGAATGAAGTTGCACTTATGCTCTTATCATCTATCAGTAGTTACTTTTCCAGTAAAATAAGGTTCTTAAATTAAATATGTCATGCAAGAATACCAAAAACACTGCCATACAGAAGCCATGAAACATCACTATCTTCTCTTTAATAAATATTTTCTAAATTGCAAGGTTTGAAAACCATTTTTACTGAAAGATGGGTGCAAAATTCAGAAAAAGTTCCTTCCACAATATGGCACACAATTCAGGCAGAAATGCACTTATTTTTGATCAGAAAATTCAGCAAAAATATTTAGCTAAAATATTATAGCTCAGCCTGCTACCCCCAGTGACAGGATAGATCTAGTTTTAGTTTTCCTTTTGGGAACCCTTTATGCTGACAAACTTGAATTCAGCTATAAAAGTGTGCTTCTAAATGTATAATGAAATTTTTTCTGTCAATAGAATTTTTAGAGGAAACATCCCTTTATATTGCACTTAGATACAGCTTTTTATGATATGAAAATTTACCATCCAAGCAATAAAAAAACCAAACTAATATAAACAGAAACTAAAATATAGATAAGTGATATAACAAAATTTACTGAACATTTTAGAGCTATAATCAATCTATCCTATTCTGTGTGACAGAGTGCTCTACATTAAAGTCTCATTAAGATTTTTGTTATGCATAACAAAAGAAACCTTTAGGAAAAATATCTCAAAGCTTGTAAAAGACAAGTAAGCGATAATTCATAAATTCAGTTTCTCAGGCACTTTGAATTTGGATTTCTTACAAGCCTTCTAAGGAGGCAAGAGGAAGAATTTTGGTGGAGAACTTAAAGCTCTTTTTCCGTGTTGGAGCTAACTATTGATACAATGCGCAAAATAGGAGCACTTTCAGAGATCTCACTGTATATGTAATAAAACAACATAGGTGATATGTTAGCTTTCAATACTTCTATCTTTTGCTCAGCCTGTGTAATTGATATTCTGTCTCAGAGTAGAGATACAGCAAACACTCCTGGATACACTGATAAACTAACAAGAACCTTTTTTTTCTGAGTGTGCCTCTGTTTAGTCCCTTATACTCCTTCAGATTGCGGGGAATATAAAGTTACTTACCTAATATAGGAACAGATTCCCAGAAGACAGGGAAAAACACCTGATTGTGATGAGGATTTGCATCAAAAGCCAGCATTTATTGCTGCAACACACCAATAGAATGTGTGCATAATTCAGTTGTTTGTTTCATGTTTAAACATCCATAAAATCCCTGAGACTTTCTCTGTCCTACAGCTTCCTGAACTTGTGGAAGAGACAAAGAACTTCAGACTTTTATTTTTTCTGTGACAAAAGTTATGTGAGGTATTTCTCCTGACCTGCTCAGCTAACATTTTTTTGAATAGCACCTTACTATTTTTGTCTCAACAGAACAGATCAGATTTGTCCAGCAGTCACTCACCAGTTAGATCTGAACAAGACATTTCATGTAGAAAATATCCTTGAAAATAATAGACATGGGCTCATGTGAGAGTATCAAATTATATAAGCCATTACATTTCTTGCCAAAGTATATAGCAGAGACAAAGATAACCAGGTAATATGAGAAACACAATGTATTAGGAAGCCAATCATGGTGTTGGGGTTCTGTCTTTTTTTAGTTAAAGTACAGGAAAAAAAAAAAGGGAACTGGTCAAAGTGAAGACAAAGTCAAAACAAGAACAGTATGTGATTGTCTCAGAAAAACCAGCCTATACCTGTACCAGTACTAATTAAAATGTATGTATAAAAGAAAAAATTTCTCCTCTGAAACAAGAGATTATATTTAAGTACAATATTTGTGAGTAAAACAAAACTATGATTTTTTTCTGGATGAAGTTGCATTAAAACCAGAACTCTCCGTGTTCTTAAAAAAACATCTCTCTGTAAGTATTTCTGTACAAAAAAATAGCAACAGGCCAACTTAGGTGAAATGTCTACATGTCACTTGAACTTCTCAAGCTTTGAGGGATATAAACAACTCCACATAGTTTAACTTAGAGTATGACATTTCCAATGAAAGGATTTAAGATTTTTTTCTAAGACACTTAGGAAAACATATACATTAAAAATTCACATGATACACAATACTTATTCAATATAAAAAAAAATTAACACAGTAATATCTTCAAGTAACTTGAAGATTATAACCAATAAACAAGCTAAAAAACACTGAAAACTGTCTTACCCCTTTCTTCATAGTGGAATATTGTGAGGGAAGTATTAGTACATACAAAGTCAGAAAATATATTGAAGAAAAGTCTCGGAAAATATTAGATCAACTTTATCGACTGGCTGTAATAATTTCTATGACTCTAAGGAAAGAAAATATAAGTTGGAATGAAAAAAATCATATGTGAAGTATAGACTGATAAATTGATGTCAAAAGGTTTTCTTTCTACACGATAGGTAGGAAATAGTAGGGGTTTATAGAAATAGGCTTATTCTGACTATGGAGAAACATAAATTTAGTGAATACATGATACAGCACCTACTAGGCCAAGTACTCATGCAAGAGATGTATGATACTAGTAACTTAACCAACACTGCAGAGAAGCTAATGCTGATTTAGGTGTCCTTTGTTTCGCAGCATCTGTCTTTCAATCACATATGAAAGAAATTCTAGTTATCCAATACTAAATTATCAACAAACAACAGAATTTTTGATACTAAAACAGCATTCATAAATAAACAAAAAGTTAAAGTAGAAAACAGGGATTTTTCATGGTAATGAGTGCACAGAACAAGAGGGGTTTTGTTGCTGTCACTGAACCACTGTTCATCTGGAGACATGATTGCCAGCCACCTGGTTCAGAAATATAGAGACATATGGTACAGTTATTAATACTGACCCAAAGTTATTCCAGTGAGCATATTCCAAGTTTGAAAAAAGACCCTGATAAATATTCATTTAAATATGTAAATAAATGTGTTCGATTATAAATTCTATTCTAAAAGTACACATGCTTTCACTGCCAAATCAAAGCCTCCTAAATGCTAGGAGTTCACAATAGTTTTGGGAGTTGAGCATACTATATTTATGACTTCCAATGATATCCATTAAAATTAAATGCAAAGCAGAGCAGTAAAATAAAAATATAACATCATACTGATCAGCATTCAAATACAAAATGTGGCTAAGATCTGAATTAGCATAGCTGCTTTGCAAATAAACTATAAATTTTATTGTGGTCTTAAGCAACAAGCCAAAATTAATGAATGAATGTATTAGAAACAAAATGGTAGGGATTACAATCCTACTGATCAGAAAAGGAAAACCTAGAACTAAATAACAGTTATAAAAACAACTCAGTTATCTCTTATACTTATTCCATTTACAAATCTCATGCCACATTTTCCATTCAGTGCATGAGTGCATTTTTCCAAGTTTTCCCAAACAAACAATTTTATTGGAAATGCTTGTACAGTTTTCAGCTGTGCTTAAGTTATACAGTTAACTAGTCTAATAAAATTACAGGCAGACTTATGCCTCAAAGGGGGAAAAATATATAAATGTCATTGGTCTGAGCAGGGCACATAAAGTCCCAGTAAGAATGGTGAGTCACGTGCAGGTATTAAGTTCTTTCGTTTCAGTTATTTTAATTTGGTCCAAACGAAATGAAGAATTTTCCTCTCAAACTTCCCATGATCAAAAGTATCTTAGGTTTTTCCACCTGCTCTTCTTCTAGATTTTCCCAAAACATCAGATCTTCCAGGTTAAAGTACAGCTCTGCAGCAAGACCCACTTAAAGTGTTGTCATTCTTCCTTCTGTTTACATTTGTGCCAGCCCAAGTTGCAAAAGCAGGCATTCCAAGTAGTAGGGTATGAACACATGATGGGAGGGTGTAGAACAGAGTCATACTCTCCTCAGTAGCACCCAGGACAGGAAGCATTAGACACAAACTGAATTGCATTTGAGAAGTGACTTAACTGTGAGAGTAGTCAAATACGGGACCAAGTTACAGAGAGAGCTTAGCCTGTGGTGTCTCTGTTCTTGGAGATATTGGAAACCTGTTATTTAAAGCCCTGAAGAACCTGCTCTAGCTGACCCTGATATGAGCAGTGGGGCTGGACTCGAAGATGCCCAGAGATGAGTGCCGATCTCAGCTGTTCAGTGATTTCAGGGAACACACCCAGAAGTTCCGTAACACGGCCAATGCACCCAAACTGTGGCCATTGTAATCCAGAGGGTTATGTTAGGAGGCAGTTATTGTGCAGCACAACCAGGATTCCACTGCCTACAGAGAGGGTCCTTCATTTGTGGCAAGGCATCCAATGATCCAGGAAGAGTGGCCCATCAAGTACTACCCAAATTTTACATAGTCTGCAAATTATTTTGAGTGAAACTCTTCAAAGATGAAACCTAACCAAATCAAACCACATCCTAAACTGCTACAGGTTAGTTTAAACTTCTGCTAATGAGGTTGGTGGGTTGTTTTGCAGATTGCAACTATGCAGGAATAAAGCTAGACCATACTTTTTGTAAAACTAGTCAAACTGAAAAATATTTTAAAAAACCAAAACCCTTTTCCTCCAACCACCTGTACTTCCCTTTAAAGACTACTTTATATTTAGTAAAATGTATCTTATACATCAGTGAAGTGATTTGTTTGGTTTATGCTGTCATGCTTGTCTCAAGAGCCAAAACAAATGTCCACCATAAGAGTTTCTTAAGTACATTAACAGGCAATCAACAGGAAACCTCTGTTAAAAGAAAGCAGAAAGCAGCACTTTAACCTTTTATATTCAGTACAAAAAATATAAATATTTCACATAAGGTTATGTGAATGTGTGTGCTCATATATAACCAGTATTTTTGGGGGTAATGTTTGTGGAAGAAATACATCATCTTGTAGGAGAAAATTTAATTTTCAAACTACATAGCTGAAAAATATGAAGGTCCTATAATCCTAAATTATACCTGTTTAATAGGTAAACTCTGTGGATCTGACTAGCAATGCAGAGTTCCATATTTTACTTTTGACTCTTTTTAATCTGTCCTGCTACTCCTTTTCTTATTAGCATAACAGCTTAACTTTACATATTTCAGGAAAAGATAACTTAGTCTAATAAGCCCATTACAGGCTCATTAATGTCAGGCCTCTAAGGAAAGATATGCATCACTTGTCTTTTATCGTTCTCCTTTCAGTTTCTTTCTTATTCTTCAAAACTCTTCTGTAAAGGTGAGAGACAGCACAAGCACTTTATTCATTTGCCACCTGTCCACTGACACCTACCATCTTACTTGAAAGACACTTGCTTTCCCAATTCTTTTACAGGTCAGCTTTTTCTTCTACCCTTCACTTATCTTGGAGATATTGTGTTTAATGAAAAGCCTATATACAAAATATATAACAGAAGTTAATCAACAATATCCTCCCCATTGTGAAAGTTATGTCACTTTCCTTTCTGTAACTTTCATAAAATTTTGAGCATCAGCCTTCTCCTAAATGAAGTTCTCTCTCATCCTGTGAGAATACATTCTGTTTTCATACAAACAAAAATTGGTAAAAATCCTCCTTTGACTTCTTTACAAACTATACTCTTGCTATCATGCTGCAGCCCAACAAATCTTGCAGATAGATATTTGTGCATCAAAACACCAACCTGTCTATTCTTCACATGGATTATGCCGAGTGTATGAAAATGTTAACATGGTTCATAAAAATGAGGTCTCTGAAATCACCAAATAAAAACACCGTAGTTATAATACATTAGCATGCCTAATGACCTTTATATCTTAATATCTTACTATTTTTCTAAGCAAAAGTATGCCCCTGAATTTAAGTTTGGAGCTCAGTGCCATTTTAATTTCACTGCATTTCTACATCTGAGGCTTCCTAGATGATTCACAATGTGAAACCTTTCCTAATGGGTCCCAGAGAGCAAGGCTGATAAAGGTATACATTTATCAAAAACTCTACTTCAGCCACCTGCATGTTCACCAGAGATGACAATACTTTTCCAGTAGAGGCTCTCAAGAATTCTGGATGCTCATTAGATGCACTACTGAGTGACAATTTTATAATGAAAGAAAAAGGTCACCTCATTGTTAATTGGTTATCTGTGTTGCATCAGCAACATATCTTTCACCAAAATAAGTGCCAGTCAGCAAAAGTAAAACTGAGTTTATCTGTACTCACAGTGTTGATTAGCTGGAAATAAGTATAGATGAATACCTTGTGTTAAAATATCATATAAAAGTCCAAATCAAAACAGGAAACAAAAATTATGCACATAGAAAATATTTTCTTTTGGTATACATGAATGTTTTGAAACCTTAAAAATTTACCTTGGAAGAACATATGAGAATATTTAGTGAAATGGAATTCTTAAGGGATGTAATTTATTAAAGAAAGAGTGAAATAGGGTTAAAATAATTAGGAAAAATTACCCACAACAGTAAAGGAATTAATTTGATAATAAGTAAGATTCCTTCAGTGCATTACCTTCAGTGCATTAGTGTTCCAACATTTACTATACCATGTAATCTGCTTTGTAAGCAGGTCCTCACCAACAAAATTGGAGATCTGATAACTCTGTAAGGGTCTTAAAACTGGGCACAAGATTCAAAACAATTCTTACAATATGGCTCTTCACTGCAAAAAAGAAAACCAAGATCCCCTCCTTGTCAAGGGCTTGGTGAAGAAAGACAATCCTGAAGACTGGCAATATAATCTAAGTTCCCTGTCTTTTAAATATTTGCACTTGATACAGTGAACATTATTAAGATGTGTTATACTCACAGGCACCATCAACAGTTTCATTTTTGCTTTGATGTCAGTACATTTGACCCAAATAGACATAAATGACCAGACCAAAATGGTATTTAAAGGTACCAATAGAAGAGTATAAAAAAAAAATAAATCTCATAATCAGAATTAGCTTAGTGAAATCAGGCTTTCTTTGTGCCTTGTAATTGCTGATGAATTGAGCTTAGTAAGTCTGCAGAAAGCTTTGTTGCAATTGCATATTCAGAGTGTCAGATATCTTTTCATAAAGATCTACACTAAGTAATGGTGGTTTTAGGTGTTTCATGGTCCTATCCCTAAGACAACAGAGAAATATCTGCAATAACCTGATACATGTTTGAATACATTGCATTCAAGTGTTGCACTAGCAAAAACACTTTTTGCATCAAAATGACTTGACTATTACTAAGTCCTGGGAAACACCTTGAGTTAGATGCTTCAGGTTTTTTAATCTCTGATTCATTACTTCTCCAAGGTCTAAATTCTCTTTTGCAAGAGGTAAATATTGGCTTAATATTAGCAAAAAATCATTGCTATATAAAGGACTTAACTACATAAAGAGCAGAAAAAAAAAGAAAAAAAAAAGCACAACAAAATTTCATAAAGAATTACTTAGGCCATCAAAATTATAAATATTCAGTAAGGTGATTTTTCCCTCTCACTGAGTTAGTTGAGAAGATCTAGTCATATAAAGATCTTCATATAAAGAATTTCAAATATTCTTAGAAGAAAGTCAGTCATGCATACCTGACAAGCTGCTTGTCATCCAACAAGTAAATAGGATGCTTTATGCATAAACATTGGCATATAATGAAAATACATTGCTGAAATAGCATGCTGAAAAATTTCCATTATCCTAGAAATCTATATTGCAGTGTAATGAAAAAAATAAACAAAACTTTAAGCAATTATTTTTGTAAACATCAATTACGGATCACAGACTATTTAACAAAACAATAACTAAAATGGAAAGACTAAAAAATCCATGCCATTCACTGTGCTACACAGGCTGTGAGATGTGAAATTAGAGAAAATGGGGCATGATGAAAAACAATGATACCAAAACAAAACCAGATTTGGATACATTTCTGGGAAAACTAAAAAGAATATCAAGTTGTTAAAGGACAGATGGTTTATATCTTAATTCTTAGCTAAGCTTCAATAACTATTTTAATATTAGTCTTCATTACATGACACATTTGTTTACTCATGTCTTCATGTCATAAATTATATGAGAGGCAAAATTTTCTATTTATTAGAAATCTAAACAAATTTTCTATTTATTAGGATCCAAAGAAATCTGGAAGTCTTTGGAAGAGCATGAATTTCATCCTCTGAATGATATCACAAGTCTTCCTGGTGTTAAAACAAGTTACATACTAGACAAGTATAAATTCATGTCTGTCAAATCCTCATAAATATATAAGGTAATAACCTTAATTTTACAGGTCTTTTTTCAAAATAAAGACCTAGCTCCATTGAATTTTTCAGGTTTTCATGTTGCTGGAAATTTTTCACACTTTACTCCAAGAATAGGTAAGGCAGAAAAAATAATAAAAGAAAAAAAATTCTTCAACATATTAATACATGTAGGGGGTATTAAATGACAAAATATAAAATTATTACAGGTTCTATCTAAGTGTAACAATATACATTTATCTTAAACTTTTATATTTAAAAGAATATACATATGAAAACAATATATAAAGAGAATTGTGTTTTAAAAGACTGGGAAAACAAGAAAAAATTTTGATTTTTCATCTGATTCTTTTAGTATCTATACAACTTCTTTTTGACAAAAGTGCTATTAATGGAAACATCTTGTTACCATGTTTAAAATAATTTTAAAGCTGTGAAGTTTCATAAACCCAAAGTTACCTACAGTAACTGAAGGTGACACTTTTTATGGATATTTTCTTTTGTGTGTTGACTTTGTAGATGCTGTCTGTGTCTCTTTGTTGTTTTAATTAAAGTCAGTCATGAATGCACTGTGAAGAAAGTGAGTCATAGCATATCTGAAGTTTGAATGAATTGATCCTTAAAGCTTTGGTAAAATCCATATCAAAATTTTAGTAGTTCTCACAGTTTAAACCCTGTATTTCTGTAAAAAAATCTTAGTGCTCCTAAGTTGAGCGTGTGCAAGTTATTCATAAAACTATGATCAGAAACATAGTTCCAAAGTTTTGAAACTTTATATCCAGGAAGAATTTGCAGCAATGCCCCTGGTTGGGGCTCGCATGTTCACTCATCAACATGTGTTACAGCAGGATCTGGAGATAAAAAATATGCAGTGCACCTTTCAGTTTCCAAAAAACTTTTAAAAATAGACACACACAGACAATCCCCTTATTACAGAATTACCTAAAACACAGTCTTAAACTGCCTCAAATGGCTTTCACTTTGTTTTTGATGTGTGAAACCACTGAAACAGCAATCCAGAGGTACTAGAATGATTTAGAAAAAATCACAGCAGTCCTGGGAATTATTTGGGGATTATTTTGGGCATCTGTCTTCTCAGAATACAAGCTGTGGTGGAAAAAAAGGTGGAAAAAAAAGGTGAAAAAATGGTAAAAAAATTAGATTAATTATCTACATAGTTTGTTTCTCAGTTACTTGGGAATAGAGTGGTGGTATGTCACCACACAGACTGACAGATTCATGATCCCCCCCATCACTCAATGATTTACTCTGGTCACAAAAGTGAAATCTTCAAGAAGGTAAAAAACCCAACACCAGACAAACCTTACTTTAAAGTAGACCACCATCACAGACCACTCTTGTCATGATACTGTGGAACATGCATAGCAAGGAAAGCTTAATGGAGAAGCTGAAAGAAATAATTTAGTTTCTTTTCCTCTACCCTCTGTAGAACTTCACTGGGTGTAAATTATGAAATCTGAAGGGTACCAAGAAAATCTATGTTCATATTGCCACAGAACTACTCAGAATCACCACTGAAAAAAATAAATAACCCACATTGTATTTGGGTTTTGTTATTATTTACTCAACCTCACTTCCATATTATTCACAAGTTTCTGCAGGAAGCTAAACAATTCTCTGGACTCTTCATGCTGGAAAAGGACTCAAGTCACAAAAATGGAACCTCAGTATCTTTCATAGATTCATGAGGATTTATAGAGGAAGATCTCCACGACATTAAAAGAGAACAAAACACACAAGCTGTTGAAATATATTAAAAACCTAAAATATTTTTAAATCAATGTCACAAGATTTGCCCATCTGCTCCTCAGTCATCAGAGTGGAAAATTGAAAAAGGCAAGCTCTGATAAGAACTATATCTGAGGACAAAATTTTAATTAAACTATGCTTTTGAGCTTTAAACTTTAAAATATGCTTCCAGTGTCTTGCATTTTAAAATTCTCTTCACAGATGTGGTGAAAATCAGATTTTTGATTTACCTTCTCAGCAATGACAAAGGCAAGAGTTTTCCACCACCAAAAGCTGACACTGTAGGAAATACTAAATGACTACACTTTACTTTTAGAAAAAAGAGGCAGACTGACTTTTAGTAATCCCAGAGAATATGCATTTTGGTAGCAAAAGGGATTTACTGGAATGGTAAAGATATTATAACTGTATTTGTAAGGCTTTCATGTATACACTCGGCAATATTTCAAGTAATTTTTAAATTGATAACAATCTTTATCAGCTCTGGAGCAAAAAACCCTTAAATTACCACTAAGACAAGATTCAAACCTACCAGGCTGTGTAGAACTACTCACTAACAGACAAATACATTCACAAATACAAATTGATACTTCCAGGGAACTATGGCCTGGCTCTCAGTGCCTGACAACCTTGTAACTGAATGAATTTCTAATATCAGACGCTGCTCTCAGACATTCCTTTTAGCTCAAACAAAATCCCTGTAAGACTTGATTCCAAAGAAAGTTCAAATGCCAGCAATGCCTGCAGACTTTAATGACACTTGGAATAACGAGCCCGATTAATATCACTGTAAGTTTCTATCTATTGGAGAAGTCTTAAAATTATTTTCAGTGATTGTTAGTATTTTGCTAAGGGCATTATAAGAGCCACTGGGCATTTAGGGGATTTTGAGAAGTAAAATATTAGCAACTGAATCAGCTTTTTATATTTTCCTTTTAGTAGATTAGGTACATTTTCCATTTAGTTTGTGGATTTAAGGGTCAGAAAACTAAAGCTAGGTTAGAGGCCATACTGAGTGAAAAGTGAGAAGAGTTACACTTTTGGCAAGTATTTCTCTCTTCGATAGAGTGAAATGTTAAATAAGGCAATAAAAATATAAAGCATATAAAGGCAACCAGCATTAATATATTACACACTCTGACCAGCTTGTATTTTGCAAAATCTTGTAAAGGGAAATATTACAACATCCATTTGCCTTTTAAAAAGTTTTACATCCATAATAAAAGTCTCCAGAACCAAAGTGATTTAAATCTATCAGAAATTTCTGAAGCTGAATTATATAAAGCTCTTTTTACTCATCCTAGGAAACCTTTTTTTAATCAAATAGAAGAAAAAATGAATAAATTTGTTGGTTGGTTTTTCATGGGTTTTAAATTTTGATTTCCAGGGAGGCAGTAGCAAATTAATTGCCATCCCAAAAGAAAAGCTTGCCTAATTTTTTTTCTCAGAAACCTTTGTGTTTAAAATAAAGCTATCATGATGTACAAGGCTTGTGTAGTGTGTAATATTGGTTTCAGCTTGGTACAGAGACAACGCTTTCTATCTGCAAAGCAAATCTTTTGTTTTCCTCAAGCCTCATCCTGTCAGATGAAAGGTCTATTATATTTCCAAAGGTCTTGACTGGAGGAAGGTGAACTTGGTGTTGTTTTTCATAGTCTTTATCCTGAGGTAAATTGATCTTCATTAGAACAGACACTTGTTTTTCCTTTGAGCTTACTGTGGATGTTTTCCTCAATTCAAGGATACACAGCTGCTGAGGTGGCTAACATCCAATCAGACAAGAAATCAGTGGTTATAGACCACTGGATGAGACAAAGAGAAAAGTGGTTTACTAGAAAAGAGTGATATCAGCTCATCTAATGTTCCTCCACAGCCCATGGAATTCCTACTTGTGGTAAATGCCTCCTTTGGAGGGTCAAGCCATCAAAAGTAAAATTTTCACTGAGAATAATCTATCTAAAAAAAAAAAACCAACAAAACAAAACACTTATGAATTACTATTTTTCATGTGCAACTTAATTACGCAGGATAAAAAAGGAAAGAAGTAACTTACCTGGAAGAGAGACGTGAGTGCTATTGCTGGCTACATGTAAGCGCTTCAGAATTGAGTTAAATGTTTATTTTTTTGGGGTTGAATTTATAAAAAATGAGGCAACTAGATGTGCTATTTAGCTTTTAACTTCCACCATAAGACTACAATGGCTCCTGGTGCCACTCTAAGCAGAAACATATTCAAATATTTCAGCTTTGGGCTTCTACCACTCCTTAAAAAAGTTATGTGTGTGGAATGCTGTAGAATCATCTTTAGCCATTAATTATGACAACTACATAATCTTTTATATCTGGTGTATTAAATGCATGCTACAGTTCAAAGAACACAGTTTATCTTCCTTAGTGAAAAAAAAAAATCTACATAAAATAACTTATTCATCATTTTTGTGTACTATGAGCTACAAACCCCTAAGCACAGCAGAGAATATGTGATTGCACACTTCAGGTGCTTCTGTATAGGATAAGAAAAAAATTTAAATGGCTTGTAGGACTTCAGAGTGAAGGATGAAATGATGGACAAGATGCCTCCAGCACTAAAAAACCCTCTGAATGTTTTCAATAATTAGAAAATATAAACATAAACAAATAAGTATTTGCTAGCCTGCACAGAATACATTTCTTCAGAATAACTTCATTTCAGCTGAAAGAAATTGACTGCTAAATCAAAATCAGTGATTTCTTATCAATAAGGGATCCTGTCCAGCTTGTATGGAGTTCATGAGATGTAATGAATATTAGTTTAAAATTACTATTTATAGACTCACCACTGGCCAAGGCCAAGCCCATCAGTGGCAGTTATAGTGCCTGTGGGATAACAGATTTTAGAAGGGGTTAAAAAATCCTTAGGCATTAGCAGGCAGAGCGAGGAGTGAGAACATGTGGGAGACACTCTGTGGACACCAAGGTCAGTGAGGAAGGAGGGGCAGAATGTGCTCCAGGAGCCAGTGCAGGGATCCCCTGCAGCCTGTGGGGAAGACTGTGGAGGGGAAGCTGTGCCCCAGTAACCTCTGGTTGTATTTTCTCTCCCCTCTCCAACACAGGATGGGAGGGAGAGATTTGGTGAGCACCTGATGTCCAGCCATGGACATCAACTGTCACATGAAATTACTTTCCTCACCAGTGGCATGATTATTGCATCCAGTGTGTCTATGCAGACTACAAATAATAACTCAGCAAAATACTGAGGAGTATTCAAACACATTTATAAGAAGCATTGAAAATTGAACATATACATTTGTTTACTGTTCAAGCCCTGTTTCAAGGAACTCAGTCAACTCAGTGTAACAGGAGCAATTTCATGCAGTCTTTAAATACCTCTCTAGGGAACAGAAATTTCCCTATAGGGAGCTCCCAGTCTGGCATATAAGGTTATGATAAAGCATCAAGCTAGAGTAAAACTGTATATACTGCAAATAAAAGTAAGTTTTTATAGACAATAGAAGGATATTTTTTCTTGAGAACAATTAACTAAGGCTGAGCAAAATTCTTCATGAGTGGAATTTTTTTGATCAAAGTTTTGTTAAGTAATTCAAAAGAAGTATGAAACATGTCACAATAATAGGGTCTTTGTCTCATTATGCAGGAAATAAGGTTACATGATCAGCATGAACTTTTCTGACTCTATGAAGCCACTGAGGAAAAAAATTAATTCCAAAAATAGATGAAGATTCATCAACCCATCATTAACAAATGCAGAGTCCGTTGTGATTTTTTCATAATATCTCATCTTTGTCATAATCCTTACCTTTTCTTTCTTTTTTTTTTAGTGATGTATTTTAAAGAGAATTATTTAGAAAACATGTAGATATATGTATGTTTGCTTTGCTTGTCAGAAAAGACAGTGAACCTTCCAGTAAATGAAAACAGGAAAATCTTTTTGTAGGAATTATGCCAAATGAAACCAAAACCATTGTATCAGGACCTAAATAGTGTACATACAGAATGTTTTCAGTTAGAAGGGACCCTAAATAATCCACAAGTCCAACCCTAGAGTCAATGGCCTGTACAGGGATTGAACCCATAATCCTGGTGTTTTTAGCACCATGCTGTAAATCACCTGAGCTAATTTCAGGGATTTACGATAAGAATAGTTATTTTGTTAGCCAGATAGACAAAAAAATTACTAAAACACTTGACTTTCGTATGATTTAATTTTATATGTAGTAAGAGACATGACTTAAATTACAAGGCTACTGAAGAAACAGTTCAATGAAGTTCTCAAAGGTTCTTCCTCCTATGTGTTAAATGTTAGTCTGTTCTCATCAATGTCCTTACAACTCCAATTATGCTAGAGGAGAGAAGGGAAAAGAGAAAGAAAAAATACTGTTATCCATACAAGTATTTTATTTTGCAGCCTTAAGGTTGAAGTGGGTAAAACCATTGCTTGCTACCTGTACTCCTTATTTCTTTAGAAGAGGTGAATTTTTAGAGCTATGCTAAAAAGAATGAAAAAGTTCTAAGTTCTATAAACACTTTGCTAGTCTTTTTACAGCTAAATTTTAGACGTTAATTTAATAAATTATTTTTTCCACAAAAATGGAAATGCTCACAAGCAACATCTCACTGGGGAGTTGCTACATAATATTGAATTTATTTAAATTTTGTTTACATTTAGAAAAGTGTTCTGCCCAGACAGAAAGTTCCACCACTGCTTACATTTAGACAAAAATTCAACAGTAATTCTGGGATCTATTTGTTTTGGTTTTTTTATACAGAAAACAGCCTTTTCACCCCTTCCCTCAAGATCCAAAGCAGAACAATCCCCCTCAGTTTAGCTAAGATTTTGACATGTCTATTTCTGCACATCCAATTCTTTTCTACCATTTTTCTGCTGTCCATCATATACCTAAACTTACTCTGGAAATATCTCAATCAGCCTCTGACTGAATTCTAAATTTCCTTCAGACAATGTTTCTATTCACACTTACATTATTCCTTTGCTAAAGTCAGTTAATAACACATTTTTCCTTTTAGATTATTTTTCATCTAAAAATTGGAATGGCATGTGCAGAGGAAGAGTATGAAAATTTAATTTTCTCTCATTTCTCATACTTCTTCTAAAAATAAAATAAGTAACCTTGGAACAATGGCAATATCATCCTATTGTTGGACCCTGGACCCTACAGAAGTTTTAGTGGAATTCATAATAAGAGCCAGCAATATTTGATATATTTCATACATATATGGATATGTACATATATATACTTCATACAAGCACAGTATGTAATGATAGAATTTCATTCAGATTTTGCTACCTTTTAATTACAGACCAAATGCATAATTAGATGAGACATTTTTCACTCCATTTGATGTTAGAAATATGTATTTTCACTTGGTGGAAACCAAGACTGTCCTCAGAAAGACTGTATCTCAGAAGTAGACATAAGCTAGTAATTATTAGACTTAATATAACTATATAGATATACCTATAATTTTTATTGGCATAATTTTACCCTCCAGGCAATACTAAAAACATCAACTTCAAATTTAGCTTAAAGGCACTCGTCTAATTTATTTTCAGGCATATGTTCATTACTAAAATGATCTGGAATTAAACCTTCACAGATTTCAAGTGCATATTGAATAATTAAAAACAATATTTAACTGATCTTTATGATATATTGGAAAAATCACAGTTTGCATCTAACTTTTTTCTCTCCTTTAGCAACACTTGCATGTCCAGAATGCAAATCTAGTTAAAAGTTTTACTTAATTTTCCTCTCTGCTGTCCCTTTATCTTCATGTAGAAGTAATATATATAGAGAGAAAATATCTAAATGTTTTAAAAGTAATCATGGGATTAACAGTGGTTGTGCATCTCATGCTGGTAGATCTTCAGCGAGATGAAATACTATTCATATAATCAAACTGAGACTCCACCCAAGAAATCCTGAATTTTGGGGAAAAATGATATCATATCTCCTGGGAATGACTGCTTCAGAAGAAAACACACAAATGGGATTGAAGATTAAACTATTTCATCTGAAATAAAACAAACAAACAAACAACAAACAATCAAAAACAAACAACAACAAAAAATCCTTAACAACAAAGGGAAAAAAAACCCAGACAAAACCCAACAATCACAATAACAGATCACACATCTGTATTCTAAGGTTCTATGAAGCTTCAATTGGAGTTTCAAAAATGTTTCCTCTTAATATACTAATAGGATTTAGTGGACACCTTAGATTCTAAGTGGAGAGATGCCTATCCAAGAAAATATGATGTCTGAAGAAGCTAGGAAGCCTCCCCCAGGCAGCTACAGGACTGTCACTGATGTGATCATGTCAAGACAGGAACAGCTGCTTACTGGACAGGCTTCCTTTGGTAACATCAAAATTCATTTCTTTGAAATGACAGCTAACATAATTTTATAGAAGTTTTTAATTAAACTTTTAGGTATAATTCAGACTATCTTTCCATAATGCTGGCATTCCATGATCTCCAAAACTGAAATATTCTCTAGACTGTGTCTTTGTGAACAGAGGTAAGAATGTCGATTCTTTTTTCCTCCCTATTTGTCAAAGATTCCATTTTTTTTTCTCAAAGCAGTTCTAATTACAGAATACTTTACTTATTTATATACTTAGATTTGTCTAGAGAAGATTAAAAAAAAAAAGTTAAAGGAGGTCATTGCACTATTTGGTTAAACAGCTGAAAAAATTCAGGCAACTCACATTAACACTTAATTTGCATGAAAATTCAGGGTACTTTGGAATCTTAGCCTGACACTTGGTCTGATACCAAAGCACATACTTCTGCTTACCTCTTCTTTTTCATTAAAAAATGTCTGTTAGTATAAGAAAAGCATGGAATGCTAGAAACCAATACTAATTGCAGAAAGCATAGCTCTGTCTAAAGTCCTTACCAGAAACATCAAATATGTTCTGCCTCTTGCTAGAGTGACAAGGGTGTTGTATTATTAATTGCTATCTTTGTTTCTTTAGAATATCAGACAACAGAAGAGATACTTGCAATTTTAGAATAGCAAGTCATATTAATAACAGTAGTGGATTAATAGTGATTTGTCATTGGATTTGATTAAGCAAGGTAGATTTAATTTAAGCTTATAAAAAAGCATTTTGCTAGAGCAGAGATATTTTTTGTCATTTCTTTCCCCTTAAAACGAATCTATAACTGGAGTACTTACTTTATTAAAATGAGTTAATTAATATATAAAAGATTTATATTGATTAGATAAAGCCAGAATTTCTTTAGCTTTTGTAAGTTTTCACTTAGCTTTTTTACAGAATATTAGACATGAATAACTGATCATTCAAATCCTTTCATCCCATAAGAAATCTGACATTAATGCACCCCTCTATTCAAAAGCTAGGTAATAAATTAGTATTATCAAATAATAATCAAAATTATTTATCAATAGTTAAAACAATTATAATAATAAATTTTCTGGTCTGACTCCCTTAAAATTAAAGAATACATTTTACATTTCTAAGTAAAGTAACCCAGACTATTCAAAAGACTCCAATGAGCAAAAAATCACACATTTTCATTTATTGAGGCATCTGGTTAGAAGAGACTCCTGGTATTCTAACTAAACATGTCCAATAAGATATAGTGAATTCTGGCAGTGAAACCGTTCCAAGAAGTAGTATTTAGGTTTTACAAGTTCAAAGAAAGAAAGAAGAAACAGTAAATTCTTATGTAGCTATACTTCATGACTTACATGCCAGCAAATTGTGTTAATAACTGAAAGTGTTTATCCATGACCATTTTATTAAGAGAAACGGAACTATTTACTGGCCCATAGGATAGGAAATGCCTATTTGTTATTTCAAATCTTAGTAATGCCTGACTCAAAACAGGTGAGACTGGCACTGACACTGCCTTGCCTTCCACACTCCTCAAGTGTGTTAGGGCTCGGACCCACGGTGACTCATGCCTCTGTGGAAACAGCATTCCTCTTGGCACCCTGGGCAGGCCAGAAGAGAGAAAAACCTTCCTCACAGAGGTCTGCCACTCTGAAAATGGTTTCTTTCAATCTACCAATTTAAATCTTATAAGCAAAGGACAGAAAGTTTTCTTGGATTTTAGGATCAAAAGAACATTTTTCATTCTGCTCCCCACCCCCAAATCATAGATAACTTTGCATTTCTCAGCACTACAATGCTCTTTGCAATTAGCAGTAAGACACTGAGTTTCTGATAAACAGATATTAAGTCTGAATAACTCACATATCCATTTTTAATTTAAATAATAAATTTCTTTTTAATGTGATATTAATCCTGAATTTATCTGGTATGAATCAATTTTCTCTCCAGTTTTGGACTGTCAGCTGAGCCTTTCTATATGTGTTTGTTGATTAACTAAATGCTTAACATGAACTCTAAATTGGACTGTTTACATTCTTCCTTTTCCCACTATTGAAGTAAAAGTTATAGACTTCAAATTAAAAATAAATTCTTAACAGACCAAGTGGGTTCAACTGAAGTTTTCTCTATCTCCGTCAAGATTTTTCTTCATTGTTTCTTAGTCAAAGTTTAAGCCTGATAAGTCATAAAGCAAAGTTGGTATTGAAAATGAAACATTTTTAGGATAGAGGTAAATAAAAATAAGTTTCATTGTTTCATTTGTAATTGAATTTAAGAAGTACAGGGTAAAATCAAGAAAAGGCAATTCAGTTAACACACCAATCAATAGTAAAGCTTTTGCTTCACAGAAAATGGTAAATTACTTTCATAAAAGACAATTCTGGAATAAATGCTCTGAGCACTCCATGGATTTTGAAGAAAAGCTCTGCAGTGTGTTAAATGTGTCACAATGGCATTTCTCTTCTGCATAGGTAAGTAAAACATCATTTGTGCACACAGTGATGGCAGGCTGAGAAGTGAAAGCATAGAAACAAGTAGTAAAAAAAATCAAGACCAAAATAACAAAAATATTATAGATCAAAAATAGAGTGAGAAAAGCCTCACTTCAAACACATAAGAAAGTTCATTATGTTTTGTAATTCCCATAAAGACCACTTGAATTATGCTTGTGGAATATTTTTTAAAAATAAATTGCTTGAAAGTGAGAATTCAAATACAAGACATGCCACTGGAATACATTGCTCATAGATTGAGATCTCGTTCTCCTCAGATAGGTAGCAAAAAAAGTGACCAGCTGACCTTAACAAGTTTGTGTCAGATATATGAAAAGACATACTTGCATAAATGAAAGCTGTTCCATTTTCAGAAAAAAAAATAATTCAGAGGCAGTAAACATCTTTTGATGAAAGACTCTTGTATTTGTCAGCACATTGCAAAGAGCAGTAATGCACTCCCTGAATGTTGAGTTCAGCCTCCTCCTCCTTGAGATGACCTCAGTTGCAATACGATTGACTTCTCCACAGAACAAACTTTCCTTGACTTAATGACTTGGTCATCCCCTCACTGATCCTCGTCTCTCTAATCTCTCTCCTCACTTTCCTTCTTTACCTTCAGAATTATACAATAATCCATAGGTTTTGTCTTGATCCCTTTCTTCTCACCTTCATTTTACAAATACATTAATATATTATGTTATGCTACGACAGTGTAACAATTTTTTTGCTATAAAAACCACTCCCTGGCTGAGCTGCTTCCTCCTTGTACTGACTAGCCATCAGCTTCACTTCCAATGAGTCCAGTGAAACTCTGACCATTGCCTCCTACTTTTTAATTGCCATTAATATTGACAAAACACATAACTGGTAATTAACCCTAGTTATGAATAAATAATATTAATTTGATACTGCTTGCAATACACAGTCATGAATGCCATATTTTCATGCTGTGTTTTTTTCTGAAATGTTCATTTTCATGGAACAGATTTGGTCAGCTTCTTTTCAATATCTTCTGTGAATTTTTTTTTTTTACCTCCACACAAATGCAACAATGAAACATATCAGTCTGAAAAAAACCCTTTGAATTTCTAATAGATGACTGAACAAAAGTATTTACACTAAATTCAATTTCAAGCCAATGTTAACTGATCTAAATAATCTAAATATGTATAAAATATTATTTTTCTGCTTTTTAAATTGAAGCTTTTCAGTATACAAATGAAACCATGCATAAGGCAGGTCAATAACTTGATAACATTGATATGACACCAATAAAAATAAGACTGGTCTGAAAAAAATTTGTGCCTCAACTATAGGAAGAAACTTCACTCTGCACCTCCTGCTTAAATGCAATTGTTCCTCAGTTATATTTGGTAACTGAAAACAAGGGAATACATTTGAGAAAAATCACATATACGAGTGAATATTTTGCTTGCAAAATCTTTTTGAACTATCCCTAAACAACTTTATATGGGGAAAAAGTAAAGAGGTTCAATTTACCAAATTGTTTTCTTTGGTTATGAGCTTCCTAAGCAGAAAAATAATGTGCTTCTGTGAAAACTGGATATGCTCCTGTGAAATCTACATAAAATAATTCAGTTTTGAAAGGTTTCATTAATTAATTTTATGTTGAAATATTATTTTTTCAATCTAGGCCCAGTTCTTCATTCTAAATTACCCATCACTGTCTTCAGATAACTTTGCCAGTCATTACTTTATGAGAAAATTCCTCTTTTATTTTTGGTATGACTTCTGAAGTGTAATAGTTTATATATAACTTTTTTTTAAAAAAAAAATAAAAGCTTGGTTATCTCTTACTACAGTATACTTTAGAAACCTTTATCTTTTCTGTGGCTCTTCTGAACACTTTCAATCTTTTAATCCTCTTTCTGAGTTCTGGGTGGCAGAGCTGGACAAAGAAATACAGTTGAAGTTAAATCAATTCCAAGTGCAAATTATTTTTGGCTGTATTCTTCACTGGGAATCAAATGTTAGATATGTAATGAAGTATTTTTGTAGTCTATTGCTTGTCTTCCATGGTCTAAGTTTTTTCACAGTCACTGCTTCCTAAGAGGAAGATGCCTGAATTTTGCACATCCTTAGATTTCTTGATTTCTACACCAGTCAGTTTACACTAGGATGCAGTGATACTCTTGTGGTCTGGATTAGTTCTGTCTGCTTAGCAATTCAGAAAACTGTCATCTTTAATTGCCCACACCTAACCCAGTCTTCATCCCACACTTAAATTTCATCAGTGACACTTCTGTGTTCCTTATCAACAGAGATAAAAACTAGATGAATACCACCAAAGTTATCAGTGATTTCTGTAGAAGTAATCCACCAGCTATTACCCAGAAAAACACTTCAAGATGTATCAGATGGTCTCCAAATTGTGGGTTTAATATGATTCTGGCTTTTTAGATGCTTTGCCATGTGAATTCCAGTGTCTAAAAGCAGCTTAAATAAATTTTTGTAATCAAACTTGTAGCAAGCTTTTTTATTAATTAAAAATGAAAGTTGATTAAATTATACTTCTCAGATCGTATTAATCAGAACAAATTATTTTAAACATCTGTTCATTGTTCCCCCTTCTTTAATCTGCTAATGTTTGCTTGTTCACATATTATTCAACTTTGATATTATGCATGTTATTTCTCTTCCTCTTTAACAGTGTTATTTTATTTCTTCTGTTGATTTTCTCTGTTATTCTACAGTTTATGGACACTAACACAGGAAGACTTGGGAGTTTCAAATTCTTGGCTACTGTTTATCTGCATTCATAGTCTTACATAAATGCCCAAATCCAGTGTCACTGTTAACATACAAGGTTTTGCTGTGTATAATGAAAAATAACATTTAATAGGAGCATGTGTACGCGGATGAGATTTTATAGTCATAGGAATCACCTTTCCTGTTTTACTTTATTGATAGTAATATACAGTAAACCCCAATTCCCATCTTCTAACTTGCATAAATCACCCTCTCACTGCCTTAATTGAAATCCATTAATTTAAATTTTCAGTCCTGCAATTTTTCCAGGAAATTTTAGAAATACCAATTAATTTTAAATTCCATATTCACAAATTAACAGCTATAATTCTTATATTCTCCAGACCCCCTGCACATGTACATATACAATTAAGAATCCATTCTCTTTGCTTTTCTAGTTGTATTTATTAATTGTTATTATTTATAACCTGGCTTTCTGATAATACTTCAGTACTTTGACTTTTTGGCTTAGTTTTATGTTCATTTCTTCTTTTTTCTGACCCTTGCATTTTGTGTCAAGATATTGAATTGTTATAGCAGTCAGCATGTTAGGTCACTGTGAAGAGTGGAGCAGATGGTCCAAGTGTCTGCAAATTTACACATATGTGTCTGTGATTCATTCACGTTTCTAGTACTTAAACAACATTTAGGAAAGTACTACAATGATCCTTTTGAGACCTGTAGTTGATCCAAACATTTCAAAATTCTTGAGTTGTGCTTTGTCTTACTTTTTTTTTTTTAAAGTCAGAAACAGAAAATATAAATATCAAGCAACTAGTAGGAATTTTTTCTAATACTTAGGGCATGTAGATTTATGATCACCTTCAAAATTCTGGGGTTAATACTGTTGAACACTGCATGCCATAGGAAACTTGGAAGGATCAACAGCACAGACTATTTTTTTAAAAAATTAAATATATTTTGTAGTATAAAGGTCTTAATTTTGTTGCTAATTCCGTTGCTAACCATGCAAACTTTCCAGGAATTTGAATGAGTCTGAAACTCATACTTTTTTACTCTGTGTTTGTGTAGGTAGTTTTCAAAGAAGAAAAAGCTCTGAGCTTGTACCTTAGCCTTTCCCTCTTTTCTTTTTGTAACTTTTCTGAATCTTATTTTCCTTGCCACAGTATGTGGTTTGTTGTGGGTTACAGAGACACACTTTAAGGACCTGTAAGAAGAGAACTTTGTTCTAGCAGGGCAGAAAGGAGGAGAGAGAGAAAGCAGGAAAGCTCTGTTGTGTTTTGTCCATATGGACATCTTAAAGGGAAACCCATCAAAGAGACCAGAAATATCACACACAGATTATTATTTAAAAGCACACCTAGAAACTAAAATGTGAACACACTTCATTAACAACGTGTCATAGCTGCTCAGCCACCTTAAAAACATATTGTCAGCATCTAGAAGACAGGGTCATGAGTTATGAACAAATACTTTCACATATCTATTAACACCAGAACTGCTCCAATTTTAAGAGACAAGCATCTACTTAGAGACAGATCTGTCTTTTTTGCCTTTTAAACTCATGTTGGTTTTCTGCATTCCCAATACATCTGACTGTTTTATTTTAAAGATTTCAGGGATTTGGACTTACATATTGTACTAAGGAAAGAGTGCTGAATAGAATTTATGATGTCCTACTACAGTTGATTACTACAGACACTTTAAAAGTCAGCCAGTTTATTTTTCACACATAAAAAGAGAATTATTAGCACTAGTCTAATGAGATCATGTCTTCCAAGGGATACTCTGCTCGACTGTGCTACAAAAGGCAGCCTCTGAACACCAATTGTTTTAAAATTAATTCATATTTGATAACACAAAATGAAAAGTAGCATTTTATTTTATTTTATTTTATTTTATTTTATTTTATTTTATTTTATTTTATTTTATTTTATTTTATTTTATTTTATTTTTATTTTTATTTTTAGCTTTTTCTATAGTAACCCCTATATTTTATTAGAATTTTCATGCAGACTGAATTAAGTGCATGTCACCTTAGAAAGAAAAACTATCTAAAATGTAACTCATCACCTATCACAAACATTTTACAATACCATAAAGAAGATTAAAAATAAGGAGCAATTTGAATGTTTGTCCATTGTTTACAAGAAGTATTTGCACATATTTATACTTATATTCATACTTATTTATTCAGTGCATAAGCCCCTCCTGTTGCAGCATCACCCAGCCTCTTATTGAGGAAACTTTCCAGTCAGACCCTCCAGGAGTGGCTCTGACATCCTCATTAACCAGGACCAAGGTCCCTTTGCCAAGGGCTGCTACGTGAGACGAAGGGTGCCTCGCTTGGCTCCCCACACACACCACGTTCACCTAGCCAGATGAAATGTTGGAACCCACCCCAGAAAAGTTTAGGTTATTGTTTGTCTATTTGAGTTTATACCCTGCAAATAATTGGTGTAGAAAACTCAATAGTTCACAGGACTTAAATCTTAAGAGCTATTGCAAAAGAGTAATAATTTCAGGGTTTTTTTACAGCTTATAATGGCACGTAAGGAAGTCTCTGAAGGTTTCATTATCTAAATTTGTGCCTGGTTTGAGAGAAAACCAAGACAGGATTAATTACAAACAATTGAATAGTTACTCTTCAGCTTCTTCAAAGAATAAATAGAATGACCTACAGTGACACCATTTCGATTTGTTTACAATGCTTCAACATCAGCCACAGATGTGAATCACAAGGAAATCTGAGACAAGAAAATTCTGACATTTGAGCACAAAGGAGAAATAAGAAGCAAGTAGTAAACTAAAGATGTAGTTTGGTTTGCAAATCTTCACAAGTAGTTTTATTTCTTCATGTGGTTCTGGAACAAATAGAAGGAAACCAATATTATGTGCTACTGCAAGAATATCTCCTCTATTTCATGTAATTTCCAAATGAAGCTTGTTAGACCCATTAAACTAATTTAAATAAAATCAAATTCAATCAAAAATCTAAATATTAACCACAGTCTCAACTCCAAGTCTGCTCAGAAAGCTGGCTGCATTTTCCTCCAACAAAAAGATTCTTGCATGGCTTGTAAATCCTGATGAAATAAAAAGAAGTTCTGTTGAAAAGATGTTCAAGGCTATGGTTAGTTTGAAATAAATGCAAAGACATTATTCTGATAGGGGTTTGTGCATGTCTTTGTTTTGAATCCTTGTTAGGTTGTTTAAGGCTTTTTTCTGTAGATCAATTTCTTCTTAAATATATTGTTTCCCGTCTTCACAAAAATATCCCAATCTTCTCCCACTTGTTTGTGTAATGACTCTGTTTCTAACATGCCTAATTGTTTTCTTAATGATCTCTGTAGGTAAAAGTTATATGTTTAAAGGCCACATCTGAAATAAAAAGCAGAAGAAGGAAAGAAGGAAAGCAGCTATTGGAAACTCCAGCACTTGTATTTGTATGTGACAGTATGGTTACGTTCAAAAGAAGTCTGCACTCATATGAGTGCTACAGAAGTTCATTTCAATCACATTTAGTTTATTCATTCTGTTTCAGTCTGAAGGAACAAATTCATTCTGATCATTTTATCTATGGCTGAGAAAATTGAACTCTAACAGATTGCAGTCCCAGAAGAAATTGCTTGGTGTTAGAGCTGCAAGTAATTGTTAAACTCCCACATGCCTCAGGGAAGAAAGCATGTCCTTGATTAGAAAAACAAGTAGGGGGAGGGAGGGGATGGGGGAAAAGTGTGCTTGTAGTTACTGGGTATGGTGACATTATGTATGAAAGGCTCTGGACAACTAAGTCATATTTTCCATTTTAAACTAGAATAATATTTCATATTTAAAGTAAAAATTAATATTTTGACGTGGGTCTTTTTTCCTATTTAAAGTTATCTTTATCCATTTAAAAGATACTTTTAATGAAAAATTAGCCATTAGTAAGCAGATAAACACACCTAAGTGTGCTAAGACACCTCCTAGTCATTAAGTTATTTACTTCTGACAATTCAGCAGTGAAGACATATTTAGTTGTTCTGTCCTAAAAAACATTTATTGCTGAAAATCCAACCCATAGCAACAAGAATATTTTCATTGAGAAAAACATGAGTATTGAAACTTATGTGAAGGTCAGTATTCATATTTCTGATTATTTTCCAAGACTCATTTGCACACCAACCATTACGAATGACAGAAGGAGAGTTGCAAAGGCCTAAGTTACTTCAAGACTCAAGATTTGCATGACATCTTTCTTTGGACACAAAATTCTGAATTATGCATATACTGTGACCATAGTGAATTTAACTATTTTCTTAAAATCTATTTACTGTTCATACTGAAATATGGAAGCAGTACAATTAAACTATATATCTAGAAATCTTCATTACTATTGAACAGAACTCTTGAACTTTCAGATTGAGAATGCAGGTGAAGGGCATGAGTAGAAGAGGAAGTAAATTTATGGATGAGATTCCCTAGTTAGAAGCTTAGAAAGCTTCAAATAATAACAGGCAAAGCTCCTCAAAGAAATAAGGAAGAATTTTTTTTCTCCCTAGATCACTAAATCTTGGGGGCATTGAGAAACTGCTATCTGGTATCCCTCAGATGTACCTCAGGTTTTGTTACAGGAAACCTAGAATATTTATTCCTACATTTTCCTGTAGTAATTAGAGCTTCTGACTTGTTGGGGGCAATTAACTATCACATTCATCCAAGCAGCAGGAATTTTGAGCTGCGGGGTTTTCAAGCTTGACTCCGGGCCTCTGTTTTTCTTAATATCTAATAGTCAGGGGAGTCCTTTTGCATCAGGAAAGCCTTATTTCTTTCCTTGCATTCAAGGACAGACTGTTTTTCAAGCCACAGCTAGAGGACAGAAGTGTACACACCCAGGAAAGAATCAAAGAATTTCCATTCTCAAAGGAAGCCTTCACAGATTAATGCAGATACAAGATATATTATACTGTCTCCCTAGCCTGCTGTTATGATGACTCACATTCAGGAAAGAATCCATTTCATACTTCCCTGTAACCTGGTGGGAAGGGTATTTTCCTGTAGAGCTACAACAAATGAACTGAACCTCCAGAAGTCCATTAAAAGTCAAAAGCCTAGACATCCCCCACCAAGACTAACTAAGATTAATTTATAAAAATGTGAAGTAAAAAACACACTAATTCATTTGTTACATTTACCCATATAAGGAATTTTCTGAGTTAATTAATTTAATTGAAATATCTTGCTCTTATTAGCTAATTCTGTGTACTTCCTTTCTTCCTTTCTTCCTCTTTTTATTCCAGGAATAAAAAAATTACATTTAAGCTTTTATTTGAGAGGCACAAATGCAGATTCCTGTTAGGAAAAGGAAAATAAAAGTTTCCCCTTTGTGAAATCTGTGTTGCTGAGCTACTGAATATAAGAGAAACACCACGTTTTTCTCTTCTAGTTGTGCAAATCTTTTTTTCTTTTGATACTTTAATCAGACCAGGGTATTAAGGTAATCAAAGAAAGACTGAATATTTAATGACTTAGAGAAGCTACTATTAACAACTTCCCTCACTAATTTCTTAGCATGCAGGCCACATTTTAAAAAGTTTTCCCTTTAGATATCCTAAAGTATCTGATGCCGTTTTCAGGAGAAAACTTTTAGCAAGCCAAGCACTGCATAAATAGTCTCTAATACATCCTAAAAACATAGACTGAGGCTGCATTGATCCATTTTAGCACAGCAAAAAGGACTGATCTAAAAAACTTTAATTATAGGTACCTCAGTAAGGAAATCAATAACATCTTCATTTTCAAATAGCTGAAAGTATTCAAAGGTTTTTCAGTACTCTTGGGACTAATCACAGTACACCTAGTCCCAGATTTTTTCTAGCATTAACTCTCTTTACAGAGATAAGGAAAGAGCACCACAGATGAGAAGTATAATTCGTTTGTTTACTGTACTAATTTTCTTTTCTCCAAAGCTATCAACCATGTAAAACAAGTGGAAATAAATAAAGTAAATCAATTAGTGAACAAGCAAACCCAACCTTTTTTTAACCATTATGCTGCTAGTAAACCAATAAAAATTAGGTCAAGTTACCAAGAAAGCGCTTGGACTCATTAAGACAAAAGAAAAACAACATTCAAAGTCACATCATGAGGACATTGAAAACAAATCTCCTGCATTATCATTCCAAACAAATTTTAATGCATTTATATTACCTTCCCTACAATTTGGAAATATTAATCATGTTACAAAATCACTTCAGAAACATCATTCACTCTCCTAGGTATAAGTTCAAGATGTCATCTGTAAATTTATATTCTTGAAAATGACTGTGATTTAAGTTATTATAACTACATTATATTGTCTGTAGCCTTTGAAATGCCAGCCAGAATACCTACATAAACACTGACAGCCTATGCCTGCATATGTTGATAACTAGATGTATGTATCTTACTAAAATCCAATGAAATTATAAATTTCTGATTAAAAAAGTTAATAAAGTGAATGCACTTACCGTTTGATCCTTTGGGTATTTAACAATAACACAGGTAAAAAACCAACAGCTCTTTGAATTCCATTATTTCAACCTCGAGCTTAATTTACAAAATTCTTTTCAGAATTGTTTTACTCTATTTTCAATATCTACTGACACACAACCACATTTCTGAAATCCAAGAAAACTCTCATATGATAGTATATAGGTTCTCTAAATTTTCAATTCCTAATCCAGAATTTTGCATCTGATGATCTCCCTTGGAATTTTCTGAAATATTGAAGATCTTCAGTCTGTTACCCATGAGAAACAAAAGTGCAGTTGTTAATTTTAAAAGTATTTAACACATCAGATATAGCATTATTTTCAATAGAATTTGTGAAGAACTAATACTTAACAAAATAACCCATCTAACATTCATGGCAAAACAGTTTAAAAAGTAATTTTCATTAAACTTATGGAACTTTATATGCATAAAATAAAGTAATTTAATGAATATTTCTATAAAAAGATTAATCTTATTTTTCTGCTTAACTGCAAAGACTCCTACTCTATTTCAGTATATACTGAAACGTGAATTGGTTTTTACTTTCTTTGTAAGGTTTGAGTTGTACTGTTATTAAAGATACACATTGATGCAACTCAGAAAATATTATTCCAATGAGACTTTTTCTTAAATAATGACTCTAGAATTTGATCTTTATTTGATACTATAATGTGTTAATGTACTGTTAGGAAAAAGGAAAGGAAGACCACTTCTATTTAACTGGAAAAAAAACCTTACATTCATTATCTCAGATCAAGAGCAATTGTATCTATTTCTAAATGATACCTTTTTATCAAAAGCATAAAACAAAATAAAAACTCAAAAATAGATATTGTAACCACTCAACAAAATATAAAAATGTCTTTTCAAGCTTTTCAAGCTTCCCATATTCAAGAGAAGTTTCAAAATAGGATACACCACAGTATAGAAATAGAGGGGCTTCACTGAAAAGGAGATTGAAATTGCTGTTCAATTTGTCTAGGATGCAGAAATCCTACAGACACATTCTGAAAAGTTTTCTAGGTTAGTTCTAGGCAGCACATTCTAGTTCTTGGTCCAGCTTATATCCAAATAAACTAATACATCTATAAAAGACTTTTTAAACCTTCTCTAATTTTTTATGCAAAATTCATATCAAGACAAAATGCCACCATGTTGTCAATCACTTTTTTATTATTTTGTAGTTTGTTTTTTTTTTCTTATATAGAGAAGATTTGTTTGGTATTTCATCTCTTTTCTCTGTAATGTATTCTTGGCCCTGTATGCCATTTATATCACTATGTATAGCATAATTTCCTTTGTATTTCACTTACATCAATCTTATATAGTACAGAAGCTTTTTTAAATACTGTGAAAAACTGTGGTTTAGTTTGGTTTGCTTTTAAACAAATGTCAGTAATATAGAGCCAATTCTTTCAGTGAGATTAGCAACGAAAATTATTTATTCATAAGGTATCGCACAAAATTCATTAGCACAGCTGTTACCGCCTGCACAAAGAATTCCAAATGAACATGATGGGTTATAAATTTAAATTAAAATTGATTATTAATGCAAATCTTAATGACTGCAGAAATAGGACTGTGTAAAGTCATGACATTGTGTACAGTATTCCTCTCTCATGAGTTATTTTAAAATATGGATATTTTAAATCATGGACAGTGTCAAAGTGCATCTATGGAAGAATATAAGAAAGGAACCCAAACTCACACATACCATTATTGGCCAAAGCAGCCACTTACTGAACCCACCTGTTAGTGTACATATTCTGCCAGGAGGAGCAGCCTTGTTTAGCACTCTTTCCAGGGCACTTTTGGAACATGTGAATTATTTTTCTCTGCCTTCATTTTCATTGGCAGTTCAGCTAATGCCTTTAATGCTGTTAATATATTTTCTTAAATGCTTAATATCTCAAATAATACATCCATTTCCAAAAGTGATAAACTTACTGACAGACTCAGATAATGTGTTATTCTGCTTAAAGGTGTTTTGTTAATATGGATATACACTTTTCAATCTGCATTAGAAATGTGGTTGGTTAAGTTAGCTTTATAAAAGCATAATTAAAATTTACATATTCAGCTGAAACCCTACTGGAATACTAACTCTTGTCTCTAATTAGAGCATTCTTTGACACACTTATTAATTACATATTACATTTCAAACACTTCCAGAGATTAGAGTGAGGAGAAAAGTACAATGCAAGAAGAGAAACTGCAGCTTGAATCTCTGGGTTTTATATCCTTTCATTATTTTTTTTACTGAGGCTGATATACTTGCCAATCATGCAGATACTGAGTTCTACTTAAATGTTACTTTATGATCTGTAATCCTACATTTAATTTTTACTATTAGGATCTATGTCATGATTTTGAACTGAGATATGAATGCTCAAGGCAAGAGGTTTCTCATCTGTCTCAGTTTTAGCTATAAGGTCATGTTCATACTCAGGAATAACTGTATCCCAACTCCAAGAATTCTTAACAGACCTTTATTTAGGCTCCAAAAAAGAATATCATTAAATTTTCATTATTTTTTAAACTCAAATAACAAAGTGTTTTGTTCATTTAAATTTGTGGGTCCAGCACATCCCTCTATTGAAGCAGCACAGGAATAACTGGGACAATTAATTAGATAAAATTCTGTGTAAAGCTGAGAAAAGCAAGACATTCCCAAAATTATCAAACTGTTTCATCTAAAAAAAAAAAAAACCAACTCCCCCTCCTGCTACTGAATATCTCAAAGGGGAAATTAAACAGCTCGTCTTCTCTCTTGAAAGTAAATGGTTAATTAAACTTCTGGTTTTTTAACTGGAAGACAGAATTGCACATAATCTTGTGACTAGTATGCAGGAATAACTTTTGAAGAAAGCATACACTGCCAGACCAAATGAACAAGACACTGCCTTGACCTTACCGCTAAATGCCACAGAATTATTTCTCTTTTGAATATATACTTGTGATGTACTTATTTAGATGGCAGACTGGAACAACTCAAATTCAGGAAAAGTATACAGAAAATAAATTTACAGAAATAAAAATACAGAAACACAAAATTTTAAAAAAGCAAGTTCTTTTGGCGAAGTAGCCAGGAATTTTGAAAAATATGGGACAACTGGGCAGGATGTATGGGAAGTCAGATATAAACTGGAACAAGCATAGGAAGGAATGAGATAAAGAGGGGAGTGGCATATATGTGTAAAATTAGGGGGAGGAAAACTAAGTTAAGTGTGTATTATTGAGAGAATAGCAATAAGATGTGAAGAAAGACTAAAATAATTTCTTATAAATGAGTAAAAGCTCCATGACTATGTAGGCATGTATAAAATCTATAGATCTAAAAAAGCATAAGGAATTTTCAGATTTTGCCACTTGCAAATTACATGAGTCATCTCAGAAAAGTGTCAATGAGAAATCTACACTACACAAGAATGTAATTCTTTGTAAATCACATGTTTTACAGAAATAAAGGTTAAGACCAGGTCTATTTTTAAAGTAGATTTAGACTGTTTTATATACATATATATATATATATGTGTGTCTGTGTGTGTGTGTATGTGTGTGTGTGTGTGTGTGTATATTGTGTGTATCATATATATATATATATATATAGCTAAGAGCTATATATATATACTAAGAGCAATCCAAGAATTCATCTTGCCATATAGAAGCCTCTTGCTGATTACAAAGGTGGAAAATTCAAACAAGAAAATACATATTCATCAGTAAGTCTTCCACAATTCCTGGATGAAGATTGTGTCCTTCACATCTAAAATATTTTGGCATTGTAAGATTTTTGAGAAGTTACAGTTGTCCTAATAAATATTTTCAAACAGTATCATTTGACACCTTGTCATCCATGATTCTTACACACATATTTTTAATGAAACTGTATCAAAGAAGTTAGGGAAAAGAAAGTAAAGGATGCTCGTTTCACATGGGATAGTCCACAGCTTGTGCATGATTCACTACTAAAAAAAATAACTGAGTTTGTCTAATAGTGATGTTTGAAAAAGAAATAGACCCAGGATATTAAAAAGACATTGGAGTGTTGGAAAAATGTGCTTCCCATACATGTAATAAAAATTACTCTATCCTGATAGAAAGTCCTGAGCACCTGATGCCTATAGCAAACATCTGAAATATAATCATCAAAACCAGCAATCTTAGCTTATTTTTAAAACCTTATTATAAAATTTAATTCTTAGCCTTCACAATAATATTTAAAGAGAAAAATGTACTTCTACTGAAATGATTGTGTGGAAAAACAAGTTGGATTTTTTTAAGAAAATATTATTAATTAATATATTTCAGGACATCTTCATAGATTTTAGACTGAATACACATACCTGTTTTAAAACCTTCACTGGGTTATATTTTCTGCCTTTGATGTCTTCCTTCACTACTTTTAATCCACTTTCTTTCCATCTTTTGAATTACATATAACTTTATGGTCTTTTATAGACCTATCTTTAGAGTTGGAACCACCCCCCTGTGACTGCAAGTATTTCCAATCTGCTCCCAGGTCTGCTGGAAATATATCTTTTCTCAGATGCGTTCTATCCTTAAGATCTTGTTGCGCTCCAGTGGTAAATTTCTGTGTACAGTAAATCAACCAATATTGTTTCATCTCATGCTTTCAGAATGTTCAGGAAACTCACAGTTCACATCATATATTCTGTCATGCTCTGTTGTAACCTTTTAGCATCTCTCTTTCTTAGGGCTGGCTGAGAAACAAACCATTTCCAAAGTTTTGACATCAGTTTTTATCCACCATTACAGAGTAAAAAAAACCAATAATTTTTTGTGGAAAAGGAAAATTAAAATAGCAATTCCTGTAATGAGGTATGGAACAGGCTGATTTCTTCTGGATGAATGAAAGTTCAAGATCTCTCTAATCTTTTTAAGAGAGAGACTCAATTGCTGCTCACCCATCAGGTAAGGAAGCAATGTTCAGGCTGTAAAAGTATCTACTTCTTTTTGATACAATTTTCTTTATGTTATCAAATATTCCAGAGGAGATAGAAAAGCTAAAAAATCACAAATCTTTTATCTATTAAATAGGAATACCACAAAAATAAACCAAAGTGAACTCTAAAAATTGGAGGGGGAGGAGGGCAACCGACAGAGCAGTATCTTTGTCTAGAGTCTTTGCAGACCAGAAAGGATTCCTTGTCATTGTTTGCATGCATAAAGATATGACACGACATTCAGTCTCAGGAAAGCTTCCACAGCTTCTACAATTATTTCTTTTATTAAAACACCTTTTTTTCAAATGAGAGGATGTAGATTCACTAACCTGACTTTCTTCCATCTTATTTAATAGTTCTCAACTATACCACTTACATAAATCATATATAAAACAACATAAAGGCAGTTTAAAAATTTCTATTATCTCATATACTTGACTAAATTTTCATATAAAACTTACAAATAGAAAATCATATGTAGTACAGGAAATACAGAATAATAATTTATTAATAGAAGGTAACCATCAAAATATTAATTTATCTTCTTACACACTGTGTGGAAATAATCTTTAATATCCCCAAAAGCAGTAGCCTTTCAGTTTACAAATAATGATTCCTTTTTCACAAATAAAAAGCTAAATTCTAATTGCTTAAACGTATATTTACATATACCGAAACAAAAAACAAACAAAGGAATTCTGTGCAATTATTCAGGTAGGTTGATCTAGTTGAAATTATATCAGGAATAGGCAAAATAAGTAAAACATTGCTGAAAAATAGACTGTACTTAGGATTCCTATCATCTCCTCTTTGAAAAGTTGTTTTTAACACATCCTGGTTTGTCTTTTCTGTTCATATTAATTTTTCATATTTATTACTATTGGAAAAAGACACAAAGTAATAGAAATAACTGGCTTTAAAAGCATGTTTTTACAAAAACCACCAAACACAGTTACTATGGCAAAAGTATTCTTATTCCAATAGACCAGTGGAATGGAGCATGTAGTTAAGTAGAAAGAAATAAAATCTTGCAGTTAATGAGTTACTCATCTCAGAGAGTGAGTTTTCCCATGATGGCATTAAAAAAATAAATCTTGATTAATAAGAACTCATTAATATGCTTCCAAGACTGATCTTTTTCACAGCATGTATTGCCTCCATTTTCAGTCTTTAACTCATCATTTTGTAGAATACCATGACATGCATATTTTTATAAGATAGAACTTATAACTTTGGTTGCTAGTCATACTAATATTCTGCCTTGTATATTCTCCACCTACTGCTAAATCATAAAACCATAGAGCTAACTTTTCCTCTTCCCTTGAGTAGTCCTCTGCATCTTCACAGCCACACTCATAAGCATATGCAACAAGTCCTACTTCTGTGTTGATAAAATATTAATTGTGATAAAATTATCACTAGGGCACATCTGCAACTCAGTGAGAGGTGATCATCACTTGAAAATAGGGAACCTGCAGTGTCATTGACAAATGTAATCAGAAAATAAATTGTTCTTTTTCCTTTTATTTCCTTTGTTGAATTTGAAAGTATGTGTAATGAACTGAGTCACAACTGACTCACGCATTCTATCTGGAAGTAAATTCACTGGTAAATGAAGACAACTATAAGGGACAGAAACAGAAGCTACAGGATCTGTAGACAAACCCAGTATTTTATTTGGAGCTCATCTTAAGATGCCAAATGCCTTAATTAAAAGGCATCAGAGAAGTATAGAATAGTTAAGAATTATAGGATTGGAAAGACATCTGAGATCACATCAACCATTTTCATAGCACTGCCCTGTTCACCATTAAACCTTGTTCTCAAGTGACACTTTTAACATTCCTAGGGAGGAAAATTCCTCCCTTCTCTGGGCAGCCTGTTTCAGTGCTCAATAACTCTTTTACTGAAGAAGTGAGGTCTTCCCTCCACCCTTTCTTCTCTAGGCTGAACAGCCTCAGCTTTCTCAGCCTGTCTTCATAAAAGGGAGGTGCTCCAGCCCTCTGATCCACTCCATGGCCCTCCTCTGGATTTGCTCCAAAAATTGCATGTTCTTATTACCTCTGGAACACTAGAGTGTGTGTAGTACTGCACATGGGGTCTCACAAGAGCAGAGTAGAGAGGTAGGATCATCTCCTACTTGCTGGCCATGCTGCTTTTGATACAGCCCAGATTTCCTCTGGCTTTCAGGGCTGTGAGCACACACAGATATCTGGTTGAGTTTTCCATTTACCATCACCCTCAAGTCTTTCTCTGCAGGGCTGCTTTCAGTCACTTCTCCACTCAACCTGTGGTGTGCCTGGGATTGCCATGACCCAGGTGTAGGACACAGCACTTGGCCTTGCTGAACTTCATGAGGTTCATATGGGCCCACCTCTCAAGGCAGACAAGGTCCCTCTGGATGGCTTCCCTTCAGGCAGTGTGTGGACTGCACCACGTAGCTTGGTGCTGTCAGTGAACTTGCTGAAGGTGTGCTTCATCCCACTGCCCATGTTGCCAGCAAAGATGTTGCACAATTGGCCCCAGTATTGACTCGTGGGGGACTCCCCTGGTTACTGGTCTCCACATGGACAGTGAGCCATTGACCACCACTCTTTCGGTGTGGCCATCCAGCCACCTCTTTATGCACTGAATGGTCCATCCATCAAGTCCATGTCTTATTTATACTTTTAAATTCAGTAATATACAGTAAAAATTTGCAAACTCTAATGCAATATTTATCTAGAAGATGGCTCAGTTCTCTTCTTCCCCAAGTCGTACCATCAAATAAATTATTTCTTATTTTATACCTCTGTGATTTTGCTTAAGTGCATGGTGTTCTTGCCACAGGACTTAATGAATTTGTGAAAAAGCAAAACTGATTCATCTATATCACATCAGTCCTGACAAAGGCCTTTGTTTCAAATAATCCTATATGCTCATGTACCGTATACACATACACAATTCATATGCTCTCCTACTTTAACATATCCTATGGAGTTTCTCTTATTTTCCACATGACCAGTTATTTATCTAAGAGAACACATATGATTTTTGTAACTTTCTGTATTTTTATGCCTATTCAAAGATTTTGGAACTATTGGGGCTGACATATTTATGCGTCTGTTTGGGGGTTTTTAACAGTGATACTATTTATTATTTATACTTATAAAAAATAATATACAGTAAATATTTATAAAATCTAATGCAATATTTAGCTTAATTTTTTCAATGTTAATCCACAAAGGCCTGCATCTCAAACTATGATATTAATCTTTATACCAAATGTTAGTTTTTGTTTGTGAAGGTACTTAAAACTTTTTTTTTTTTTTAAGATTAGTAATTTAAACGGACACTTAACATTTTATTTGCAAATTCTAACAAAAATAGAAGTGATTTAGTCTATCCACCCTCCCTCAAATAGTATTAACTATTTGAAGTAAAAAAATATGGTAAATTGACTAGCTCAATTCATGTGGATGAAAAAATATGAGTGTTGGAATAATTGTTGGGAGGGAAGACAAGGTCTTCACAGATCATGTGCCACAGATCTTAGGATAGTTCAGGATGGAAGGAGCCCTTAAAGATCATCTATTCCATCCCTCTGCAATGCATAGGGACATCTTCAACCAGATCAGGTTGCTCAGAGCCCTGTACAACATGACTTTGAGTGTTTCCAGGGATGGTACATCTACCACCTCTCTGGGCAATCTGTGCCAGTGCTTCACCACCCTCTCTGTAAAAAATTTCTTCCTTATATCTAGTCTTAATCTATTTGTTTAAAACAATTATCCTTTTTCCTGTCATTACAGGCTCTCCTTCTTATCAGCCTCGTTTAAGTATTAAAAGGCTGCAATAGGGTCATCCTAGTCCTTCTCCAAGCTGAGCAACCCCAAATATTTCAGTCTTTCCTCGAGGCAGACATGCTTCATCCCCTCTCATCATCCTCATGACCCTCTTTTGGACCTACTCCAAGAGCCCCATGTCTTTCCTGTACTGGAGACCCCAGGGGTGGATGCAATGCTCCAGATGGGGTCTCAAAGGGCCAGAGTAGGGGGACAGAATCCCCCCTCGACCTGATCATGGTTCTTGGGATGCAGGCCAACATACTTTTTGGCTTTCTGGGCTGTGAGTGCACATCAGCAGGTCATGTTCAATTTCATATCTTTCTCAGTAGGAGTGCTCTCCAGCCTTTCATCCCCAAAGCTGTATTTATATTCACACTTGCACTGAACCAGCACCTGCATGCCATCTACAATTTACAATTAGAAATGTTAGGATTAAGAAAATAAATTTACTGACTAAGAAGGCTTGGAGGTTTGGAGTCCCTCCAAACTGAGGGACTGGTATTTGAAAATATCTGGTCTTCTGAGTCTAAAGAAATTAAAAAATAAGACTAGATTAAGATGAGTGGATTTGTCTAGCATGGTGTTTCAGGATGTACAGTTGTGTTTAAAAATGTACTGAAAAATTGGATCACTGGTTTACAAATTTAAGGAGAAGATTTGAGTTATTTTCATACTGATGTTTATTATGTTAATTCTAACTTTGAAAATCAGAAACATATACTAAGAATGTACATCTCCATCAATATCAAAGCAAGCTAACAAATTCATGGAAGGAACATTTTCAGACAACATATTAATTGGTTTAAAAGCCTTTGACAGAGATATCCTTGAAATATTTTTAATTCTACTGTACATCTGACAGTACCTAAGTATTGATCCAGGTGCTCAAAGCACAAGAATTGCTGTTTTATTATAGACATTTTAAGGTAGCATTACTTTTGCGGCATGTAAGAATTCTCAGTTTTAAAAAGCTTTTTCTGACATTTGAATTCATATGTTCTCTGAAAGTCCTCAGAATTTTCTTGCTTGTATTGATGACTTCAGTCCCTAGAGGAGATACAATTTGTTTTGCAATTAATCATATTCTGTTAAAACTGTATCTGCATTAAATTAATGGTAATTCTTATATAAATCATAGTAGGTAAATACCTTTTGAACTACTATCACTGCAAAATGGAATTATACAATTGATTTTTCAATCTGACAGATTAGTAGGACACAGTTCAAACAAACTCTAATTGAGGCCAAGAATAGAATGAATCCATTCAAGCATCAAGAGTAAAACAAAATACTGATTTAGTTTAACAGCAAATTAACAAGCTAGGGGACCTGTCTGCAGATCACATTTCATATAAGATTAATTCCTGGTGCTCCAGTATGGATTGAAACATGCAATTATAATAATTAGCTGCAATTTTGCCCCCTACTAGGATTCAAGGGTGGGAAAGTTACTTTATGAAATGATTACTCTCAAGAGAACCCATGAAAATAAATTCAAAGAGGAGGAAGTACATAAAGAAGCTGCTCACTGCAAAAATTCAGGGTTCTTTGCCACTTGACTGACAATGCATACAAATGATATCTGCTCATGCCACTTCAAGCATTTATTACAAATCACTGCAGTGCTCACAATTTGTGAAACAGACAGGATGAATCAAGAAAACAAAGTCATACATCATTTCCGCTACACTTAAAGTTAAAAATATTATCTAGGAAATTTTTTTTAGAGATATTCTAAATATAATACATATAGGCAATTATGCTGCAATTATCAAAACATAAAAGACAGAGAAAAACTTACAAACAATTGTGTGGAATTGGATAAAATTCCTATTTCCTTGGAAATTATTGGGAATTTCCTTCTGATTCATAAGCTTAGTTTCATCTTTGCCTAGCAGCATCTACTTTAATATTTTTTTTTCCACATTAGAAGCCAAAGAATATACTCTTGCCAATGGTAGCGTTTTGGAAAAAAAAATAAAATAAGTATTCATATTAATGTAATATTGTTTCTAATTTACATTAATGTGTGTGTGTGTGTGTGTGTGTGTGTGTGTGTTTAGTCCTGCCAGACAGTGCCAGACAGAGAAAAGAAAAGAAAAATAAAGATTTATTTTTGGGGGGAAGAAATTAAGGCAGAAAAGGAAATAAAATTACTAATACAAATATTTTTAATTTTCCAGTGTAATAAAATTAACTTGTTGGCTTTTTACACCTAAAACTGCATTAGGGTCTTTTCTTTGGCTTTACGTTTTGAGGTTTCTTGCATGTAAGTGTGTATGAAGATAATTTTGAAAAAAATTCAGAGGCAAAAAATCCACTTGGGTAAGGTAATTTCAAACTGTGCCATCAGATCAGAAAAATACAGTATGGGTTGGTATAAAATTATGTGAAAAGTGTACTAATAATACTTCCAAAGCAACTGAATTACCAATTCTTCAATGGATGAGTTATTTAAAAATATATTCATTAAACAGAACTAAAATGAGATAGTAGTTAATACCCAATTTACTGGGTTAGGATTTTTTATTTTTAAAACATATTTACAAATGAGGAACTTTTCACTAAATCAGCTGAACAGTTGCATGTGGAAAACATTTACAATTTGGAATTGAACTAATAAACATATTCTTGAGTATCACCTATTATTATTGAAATCCTAGATGTTTCATTACAAAGACTGGGAGAGCAAGTGTCAAGTGCAATAATATTGAAAAGAAAAAATGCAGAGAAGAAAATGGACCAAACTCAACCAACTTCACCATCTGATATTGAAAATTAAATTGTACATATTTTTTCTTTCTGTTTCCAAATTTTTCTATATTTTCCAGTTAGTTGATGAAAGTAGAATGGTGCATATCAGAATTTGTTCCTGATATATTATCTTTTATCACTTTTATGATCCTAAGTACTATAAGACTGGTACAGAAGTATTAAAGTCATATTTAGACTGGTTTTTTTTTGAGATTGTACTTATGTTATTTGTCATATTTTTAAATCTAAAATAATAAAGAATGAATAAATAATGAAGAATGCATCACTCAGTTGAAGTTTTGATAAGTTTTTCTTCTCTCAATACTGCATTTATATGTAATCTTCCTATTCACAGGCAATGAGGAAGTAAGAATTAAAAGTATATAATCATAACAAACAGCAAAGCTGGAAATCAAGTCTCAGAGGTGTTAAAAGTATAATAAGAAAAATAATACCTTTATCTCATATTTTCTAATGTAAAGATGTCATAAATTTATAACTCTTCAACATTTGCAGATTGAATGTATCAAAAATTATGCCAGTTAACAAGCATAATGGCAATTATCAACAGTAACTCAAAATATCTCCAGTCAGCTTTCCCACTTACAGAGTGGGAAATTATAAAATGTAATTATAATGTTAAATGAACAACTCATGGAATGACTCAGCTTTTTCTCACAGGCTTTTGAACTTTGGAAGCTTTTCAAAAATATTTTTAAGCCACACAAGCTTTCTGAAAAATTAATTCATGCTTCTTAGAAGGCCAGTATCTAAGGATACAATAAAAAGTAAAAATACGTAATAGAATCTTGTTTCTCTGTACACAAATCTTTAGATCCTTGCATCAGACTGGATTTTACTCTTGAGTTGCTACTCATTTGTTTGGGAGACCAAAACCAAAAAATTTAGTAGAAGTAACTAAAGGAAATCTGTCCAAAGGGTTGATAAGTGATGAAATCCCATTAATCCATTGTATATCTCTATGAAACATCTATAACAATTACTTGACTGAAATACATAGGGGCAGATCTTTGGGTTTTTTTCTTCACTTTGTCCAGTGATTATTTCTTTTTATCACCTTAAGGATCATGAAGAGACTTATACTTTATGTAAACCCAAAAAACACCACGACAAAATCTGAAAATCTGCATGATTTCCTTTGTCTTTTTGTTCGTCTGTGACAGAAATAACAAAAAATACTAGCAAGTCTTTTTTACATAAACCTTGTAGAAAGTGGGCTGTGTAATGTTTATACCCTCACTATAACATACTATGGTCCTGAGGCAACTTAATGTGGATTCAATACTCAAAAATAACATATAAATTATTTTTTTAATGTACATCAGAGTAACTCTTTTTTAATGCAAAAGGACAATTTCATTCCAGCTGTGAGGAGTGCCTCATTAGTGTGATTACAGTGGACTATGATTAACGAATCTTGGCAGAAAAGATACATCTTATTATTATTTTGTCACCACATAGTACAGTGTAAAAACTATTGAAAAATTAATTCTTTGGTGTGAAGTTTTCTTTTTCTTTACCTTTCTTTAAGCAAATTTACTAACCTTTTCATTTGATTTCTTAATGACAGGTTAAGAATATGGCAAGCACACAAAATTGAGATGAAAGTCATGTCTACTCACTGTTATACAGTTTCTAAGTGTAGATGTAGCCAGTTAGACTCCATGCACAATAATATAAAATCAACTGTTCCTACATCTTGCAAAATTATTCAGTATTTGAAAACTGTATACTCACTTTATACTTTTCTTTTTTACCTAACTAGGAAATATTCCAATGTACTGTGTTTCAGTTTAGGTGAATATAGCAATACCCTTGCTGTATTTGATCCAGAGAAAACCCTAGAAATATGGGGAAAAAATAAACAGTGCTTCATAGCTTTTTTCTCTGCATAGTTTTCCTCTTCCAATTCAAATGTGCAGAAAAAAAAAAAAAAAAAAGTGCTGAAACTAAAATAAAGCCAGTTTAAAAAAAAAATCCAAAGTTTGTGGTGAATATTAATTTGTTAGTTTATATTCATATTAGATAAAGATAAAAGTGATTATAAAGTTGCTAAACCTAACTACAGGAGACACTTCAGAAAAAAATTGTCAAGGCAAAGAGCACACCTAGTGTACACCACATAAGTACTTTTGAAATAAATATTCAAGAAGCAATACCATTTTAATTAGAACTAAGCAGTCATATTTACACTCACTTCAGCACAATAACAACAGGAAAAAAGCCTGCAAGTGGTGCCTTAAAGTCAAGTATTTTATATATCAAGAACCAAAACAGAGACTTTGTCATTAAGTTTGTCAATACCTAAATGAGGTTGTTACTAATCAAATTAATTCCCTTTCTTGTAGACAAACTTTAATGCACAAGGAAAGGTCTTAAAAATGTAGAGGTTATTTAGCTCAATGTTAAATATTGGTGAGCTCTGTGATGAACAAGTTCTTCATGCCCCTCAAAATAATCTTTTCAGAAAATAATCTTATTAAGCTATGTCAGTTTAAAAATAAGTTTTGTTGCCATGCTGAGGGTCACAAATTGAAATACATGACATATGCAAACTGACTGAAAGCATACAGTTCTAAGATTCAATTCAAGAAACATGAGGATGTGAAGCTGCTAGTCCTCAAAAGGTTGATACTTGAGGGATGGCCAGAGGCAAAGAAAGAAGCTTCATGCTTAATTCATCATTGCTGGTCTGTTTGTGATTAACTGATGGTTGTTGGCAGTTATGAAAGAAAAGAAAAACAGTGATTTAAAGCTTCAAGAGGAAAGAAAAAGAATTGTAACTTTCATGAAGGACACTAACCTATTGAATTATTTTAATAAGTAAACTCATTAAGAAGTGATGTACATTTCCTCCACTATAAGCAGAGAAAATAAACAGATGGATGCTATGATTTGAGAGTATTCACACAGTCAGGTGTATTGACTGAAACAGCCCAGAGAACCATTATATTCTCAGCAAGCACTAGAATAACGCTGACAGAACTGCACTGACTATATTTGTATCTTAAGGAAAAAAAAAGTGTAAGACTTGGTGGGACAGTATAGAGAGATCCTTGATCTAAAAGCTACAAAGTTGTTGTATTGACATGGCACTGCACAGTAGAAAGCAATACTTTTTTTTTTCTTATCACCGAAAAGAATATTCTTCTACAAAACATTTTGCAAAGGAAGAAAAAAAATCTTTGGAAAATCCAAGCTGATTTTTGAGTAGATAAAATTTGAAAACTAAAGACACAAAGGTTAGGTGTACTGCAAATGACATGGGACATAAAGATTGATAAATAATTTGTCAAGAATTATGTTCATACTAAAAATACATCAGAGCATAATCAATATATCCATATATTGTGAACTTGTTTCCAGATGAAAAGAGATACCTGGTACAAGAGAGAAAAGTATGTAAAATAATTACTAAGCTTCCATATCTGAAAGTGCTGAAATTGTACTTTTTTGTTCTGTCTTCTCAGCTATAGTAGCCCCATGATTATTGGATATGGTAGTAATTCTGGCAACAATAAGTCAACTAAAGTCAAAGCAATTTAATGTGCAACTGATGATAAGCAGCATTGGTGAGCTGCTTTGAAATCTTGGAATTCCTTGATTCCTTTTCTAGAGAAAGAATAGGAAGCATAAATGCATTTTAACCTGAGAGTTCCTTTTACTAGCAGCAGTGACAGCCATTTCTCTCATCAGACTACTATTCCTTATTCTAAGAAAGGAAAATAGCTAATTTTTATTTCATTGTTCTTTCACTGTTATCTTAGTTACCAGCACAGCGTATGTCAGGACTTTTAAGTTATGTGTCAAGAGGTGTCTGTAAATAGCTGCTCATTTGGTTGTAGTTCAAAAGACTTTTTGACTCTAATGCGTTTTCCAGGATGTATGTCATCCAGATCCTGTAACAACTTTGATGTCTCTGAATCATTTAACTGCTGCATAGGAAACATTCATCCCAGTAAGTTCCACCATGATTTTTGAAACTAACTTCAATAAAGCCAAAATTATATTTACAGTCTTCCAAGAAATAGACTGATAATTCTTGCCAAAGATTCCCACATTTACAGAGTCACATACTAGCTGCACTGCTATGAAGTGAGTCAAACACAAGGTTAAGAATAATGCTTTCTTCATTACAGATTAATCATTGAATAACCACCCTTAATTGGCATTGGATTAACTTTTCCTTCCAGTTAATAAAAGCTCTAAACTTATTAATTTAAATACTATTCTGTGGTGCCTTTCAGAATTTTCATAATAAATTCAGTTGGCCCAGGTATTGCCTGTGACAACATAGATATCAAACAAAACACTATTTACTATATAGTTTTTCTAGTGATATCTAGAGAAATTATTTTAAGGTTGAACTGCCTTGTTTCTGCTCTAGCTATTCAGATTCACAATTTTTGATGTAGCTGCTCCTTGAACTTTTGTAAAAAGTGTAGTTGATGTCCCTAATCTTAGTAAGAAATAACCCAAAGCAGAATGCTGATGCTTTTAGTTTTCACTTTCTGTTGGAAATATTACCAGAAACCATTTGAGTGGGTGGTGCTAAGTCATATCAAGGTTTGCTTAACTGAAGTTAAATAAAAGTATCAATTGTAAAATAAAGGGACAGTATTTTGCTGTTCTTTGCTATTTATTACAAGCCTCTCTCAGAAAACATTTTCAGAGTAAAACAAAATAAAATAAAAAGCCAACAACTACATATACAGATATTTTAGAAAGTAGCTAAAATAAGACTTTCAGAGTTAAATTTAATAACAAAATAACCTGATTTTCAATACTGTGAACTGTTTATATACTTTCACAGAAGACTGAAGCATTTTGTGGTATACAAGAGAAGACTTCTCTCCAAAGACCTTCTTCATCTTTTTTTCATGTATTTAAAAATCCAGCATATAAACTTTGATAGAAAATTAATTCCACCAAAATTGTACTTGGAAAATCACTCACATTTAGGAATTGTACACACATGAACAAAGTTATGTCTTCATTGTTTAAAAATAGAAAAGAGTACCCTGTTACCAAGTGACCCAGACAGTGGAACTGATTTCTTAACTGGCTTATTTTGAAAAGATGCCCAGCATATTGTTTGATAGCCACAGATTGTTTTAAAACTGTATTATTTTATTATTTTTAAATATAAAATATTTTCAAATTATGTTTAAAAAATAATTTATTTTATTTTTTTTTTTTTATTTTAAGCTAATCATTGGGAAGGTAACACATACTTTTACATAAAGGAAAGAAAATATGGGAAGAAACATAAAACTACTTATGATAATTTGGAACACTTTCCTAAAAGCAAAGTATAATGCAGTCCTATTTGACTCACTGGACACTGTAATTTACTTAGAAAAAACCAATATAAATAGCTGGGGATCCTGACTTTATCCCCCTTTAAAACTCACAGATATTTATTTTGTTTCTTTGAGATATGTGTACAGATATATAAAAAAAAATCTCTTTAGTATTCCAAATCTGCTAAATAGATCATGTGTTCCTAATGACAGATTATCTACTTAAAATAAACACAATTATCACAAAATATTGTATAAATGCAATGCCTGGCTTGTTTGTTTACAAAATGAAACAATTTTGCGAACCGTTTTCTTCTTGAATTCTAAGTATAAAAGAGATTCAATTTATTTAAAATTTAAGAAATTACTATCTACCTCAAATTTTCCTTTAAAAGTATTAACTTCCTTTAAAAATTAAAACTGTCTCAGTGGTGAGCTGTTTATAGCATTTCTCTTCTTCAGTCCTGTCAGAGCGGCTCTGATTTCTTTCTTAAGTGCAGGTAAACAGGGAAAGTACAGCAGCATCATGCACTTTCCTCTGTAAGAAAAAAGGAGAAAAGATGTTTATTGTAACCCAGTGCAGCAGCAGTATGGAAACAAGAAGAAAGGAGCACTGCTAGAGTCCTAGGTTTTCTGTCTGATCCTTGTCAATTTGTGGCTTTGATCTGCAACAAACAGCTATTCTGTGAATTGTAAAGGTATTAAAGATGAGAAGAACTCCACTTCTAGCTACAGAATGCTTTGGAGTAATAGATTGCTTTTTTTTCTTCAGGTCCCTTTCTCTGAAGCATTTCTTTGGAGTTTTTCTACAAGACTTTGGAGTTTTCCTGCAATCTGAGGCTAGAAAATAAAGGAAGTTTGCCAATATTTATTTGAGGATTCTTATAAAGGCCTGGATTTTTCATTAAGAAATTTTAAAAAATCACTGTGCTCCTCCTTAACTGCATATTAAAATATACCTAAAATAGCTAGATATCTATCAATACATGCATATATACATATATCATTGCTGTCCATTAAATAAAAAACCCATGGTAAACCAAATGCAAAATGTCACCAGGAAAAAATTGAAACAAACAAATAAACAAATAAAAAAACTGCGTTGGCTCAGTTTCTACAAAATTATATCACCACCACAATTTATACAGACATTTTCAAGCTCTTAAGGTACAGATGTGAGGATTTATTTTATAGTAAAGAGTTCAAAAATCCCTATGAGATTTGTGCCTATCCTTCCATGTATGGAGAAATCTACAAACTCAGGAAGATCCTGGCGGCTCTTAGGAGACCTCCAGACCACAAGCTCATTTGGCTGATGTCTGTGAAAAAAGTCCAAGGAACCAAAATAGCTGAGTTCTAGAGACAGAGGAAACTTGTGCTTATGAAAATCATGTGAGTAGACAGAAACCTACATTCTCAGAACTGATGGAAAATATCTTTACATCCCATCTTAGGCAAAGTCACTGTTCCTACAGGGATGTTTTTTTGAATCTATACCAAATAAACATGTTTTCCATCAAGGCACATGACGTTTGCCTAACACTAATGCTTTCACAGGACTATTTTGTGGAGGGGGAGCAACTTCACTAACACAAATGGTGCTACCTGCCCACAACAGAAAGTTTAAAACTCTTAAAACCTCAGCCAAATTCTCAGTCTGAAACATGTTGTCCTGTCATCACTGAGACCTGCTTTTCCACTCCATTTTGTCTCAAGCTGCCAAGCTGTGAAACCATTACATGCTGCTCCTGCACCTCGCACAAACAGAGCTCACTTTGAGAGTAGCACATTTCATATAAGACCTGAACTTCCACTCAGAAGCTATGAATAGAGGAGAAACTAATTTTAGGGAAAGTTCTGATTGAAAAAATATATTACACTATAAACCCACAGTCTATAGTCTCAGTTAATTAAAAAATATATAATTGTCATGCAGGCTTCTTGCTGTTATATAATTTAGGCTCTTAATAAAGCTGTTTTGTTTTATGAAAGAAATTTCCTTTTCTTCTCAGCTTGAGAAATAGAACCACTATAGGACCATGCTTCATACTGATACAAACAGCAACTCTACATCATACTTGTTAGGGAAGTATTTATTAACAATGAATACACATAAAGGTGAAAAATAAGAGGGGTGTGGGAGAAATGGCATCTTGCAGACAATTGTGAATTAACTAAGATTTAGAGTAATACTTTTTCCCCATGCAAATTCTACTGCTATTTTCTATTAATTAATGTAATTGATAACAGTTATAAAGATATCTGGCATTTTTATCATGCAGATATGTCTTTTGCTGTCAGAAGAGAAAATTAAAACAGCTAGAAGCCTTTTATTTGCAGAGTTAGCTGGAGAGGAAATTTAAAAAGAGCTGGTAATAAATGAGTGATGCATTCAATTTAAGAGATCATAGTGGGTCACAAGGTTAGAGGACTCAGAGAGAGATCATGACATTAAAACCATGTTTCTTTCTAGACATAAGTAAGTGGAAGCATAAACTAATGGGATGATCATAATGCTACAATTAATAGAAAGATTTACAATTTATTTGATACCATTACCATTCAAGAACAGTTAAAATATCAAAGCAACCACTGTACAAGTTACATGCCTCGTAGGGATTTTTTTCATTTAACTTCACTAACTAACTAACACTTTTTCAAGGAATTTACCATAGCGTTATATAGTTACTGTATCAGGTGCTTCAAGAAAAACAAGGACTTTTTAAATTAAGTGGGATATGAGTCATATAAAGAAGTCAAGTAGCTCTGATTACTAGAGGAAATGGAACATTTCATATGCAGAGCAAGACCTAAACTGGATATCTTCCTCTAACCATTTACAGAATCCAATAGTACAGAATAATTTTGTCCTTGCTGAAAGAGTGATGCCCTTAACCATTCCTTTCTTTTGAGAGACATCAAAGAAACACTGGAAAATTAAGAGATGAGCACTCAAAAGAAGTCACTAAATTCTTGGATTTTCATAATATATAATATGCCTAGGTCTTTTGGGTATTCTAGTTCGAAGACAGAAGACAGACAAATGTTCCTCAATACTTTGCCTCTTATTCTGTGGTGCACTTGATACTGAAGTCCTCTCGCTGTTTGTGGATATTTTTCCTACTCATAGTAGATGAAATAGGTAAAACACCAATCTTATTCTTGTATGACATAATGCCAATTCATAGTTTTCTGTCTGAGGATGTCTGCCATGAATCCACTCATCATCTGCATTGTCTATTACTTTTTCAATTAATTAAACAAATATGATGAGGTATATGGGACCTGATTCAGGTGCCAGACTGCAGAATTTTAGGTAGTTCCTTAACAATAGAGGGGGATAACAATTAGAGAGAAAACACTAGGTAAATTTATAAAGTGCAGATGAAAGATTATGAAACCTAAAGAGTTCATGATGTTTAAATCAAACATAAAATCATGCACTGCCTTTTCTGAAGGAATCCCATGTTCCTCAGGGTATTCTGGATCAAAACCAGAGAGAAATACTGTGTGGGTATGGATTAGCAGAAGGTTAGCCAAGACTTGTGGAAAAATTTGCTAATAACAAATGGACATATGTGGTCATCAGCAAGCATCACACACCCCAGCCAGCATCCAAACTGGTAAGATAAATTGAAAGATTCAAAATATATGGAAGGAAAATAATATTTTTCTTTATTTTTTTCCACTTTAGAGGTCACAGATATGAGTCACAGATGAATACACAAAGAATAAGCTTTCTAAATAAAATGTCTCTTGTTTCTCCTAGACACACTGAAACATTCAGTTTTCTGAAATAAACGTTTCTGAAATCTTTATTTTGCTCTATGAATCATTCAATGTTACAAAGGAAATAAGACACTGTTTTTCAATAGGAACTGAGAAAGTGAAAACTTGAGGCTCTCATTCCTCAGGATGACTTTCTTGACATGTTTGAGGAAGTGGTATATATGTTCTGTTGTACAGCATCTTCATATGTTCTTCCTAAATACATTTAACACTCCTGTGAGAAATCAACTAGCTATTTATTAAAATAAGATGTACTGAGTCTATGTTACCACCAACAAACATCTTTCTGGAGTTAATTGAAACCCAAAATGCACAAAAACCATCAGCAGCAAATTTCCATCTCCCTGCACACAAGAGGCTGGTTAGCTACTTACTGCTTTTGCAACTGCAGGGCCCTCAGCCAACCATAGAATCTTGGCATTGGAAGATAGCATTTGAAAACTTAATTGTACTACTGTACTACCATACTGCTGACAGTGAGATTTTGTGACTTTTAGGGCTTTTATTTCATTGAAATATACATAGACATCTTTGTTGCATGTTGTGCTGACAGCCAACATTTATTACAGCTCCATATTGCTATGATGAATTTAGAAAGGTTTGAGGTTTTTTTCAAAAAATTCCCTTTTTTATCAATGGAACTTTAAATGGAGAATGAAATCAGGTAACATCACGCATATCTGGTTGTAATAACAAAAAATAGAAAGCTTTAAATAAATTGGAAAGAAATAAAAGTAACTTTTATTCTTCTATAACTTAAAAAACTTATAAAATAATAACATATGTAGACATACAGACATATACACAAACAAAAAAAACCAAGAAAAGCTATCACTGTCCTGAATCTGGTACACACATATACCCCTCCAAATTAAAAAACATTAATATAAAATAAAAAAAAAATCTATAGAAAGAGCTTGAGTATGACTTGAAAACACTATAAATAAATATTAACATTATCATTTAAGTAAAAATCTCAGATTAAGTGAATCCTTTTGGAAATATTGTTTAGAAACAATATTTCAGTCGAAGTGGCAGTGCTCTCATGAGGTTTGGTGCTGACTCAGCAAACATGTCTCTGAACAAATGCTCTATGTGTGAGTGAGCACAAATGTGTAACAAAGTCATCTTTGTGCTCTCTAAAGTTTAGAATCCAGCAAATAAGGCATAGTGGAAAAAATAAGAAGATATCTGAGATTAAAGTATCTTAAAAAAAGATTTTCTTTAAAATCTAGAAATTGTAGAAAATCAGATTGAAATGTGAGGTGAAAAATAAAAATACCAACGCCCAGCAGAGATATATTTTGACTCAATTTTTAGTTGAAAAGCATGGAAGGGCAAAAAAAGTAAACAGATTATTGCTGGAGGGTAACAGTAAAGAATAAATTACAGGAAATATATTTTCAGGAAATATTTAATTTTATGTCCCAAAATGTTATTTTTTTAATCTTTGAAGTGAGCAAATTTAAGAATTTATTTCTTAATTACTTTTCTTCTTTTTTCTAAGTTAGATTAAAGAAACATTTCCTCATTTATAATGTGATCTTAATTCCTAGCTAAACTTAATACTCCTTCCCTTTGAACTTTTTTCTCAGTTTGAGTAAGCACACTGGTCAATTCATCAAGGCAAAATAACTGCAGTTTGAGGAAAATGTTATCCTTTATTTAAGGAGATTTCTTCCTTTTAATGATGGATAAGCTTGTAAGAGTCAATCCACTATGAAAGGTGTATTATCAGAGCTCCAAATGAAAGAGTGTGGTATTATTTACACTGTGTAGAGGCATAGACAATCCTTAGACAGATACTGAAAACTTTCAAAATGTCAGAGGGGAAACACTCGATATATTTTGAAATTCAGGATCCTAAAATATATTTTGGATAATGAATGCTTAATAAAGATATAATTCCAGCAATATCAAAAGGAAATCTTAATAATGGCTTTTGTATCAGCAAAATTTTATGCTGCAGCACCATTAACAGTTCAAAGTAACTTTACTAGTTACAGATTTCTTTTCATTTTAGACTGCTAGTATAAGTGATTCCTGTGCACAGACACAGTACTTGTATTTCACCTGCAGTGACCGAAATGCAGGATGCTGAAGTAAAGTGGCAAGCAACAAGACCCCTTCCTACAGTTTTAACCAGCTTTGGAGTCTCTAGGGAGGTTTTTCTGAGCCCTCTAAAGCAATCTTATGTGCACATAGAAAGTACTTTTGTTTGTTTTACGCTATCAAGTATCAAAGTATCTACAGTGTGCTCCTTCTTGTAGAATGTTTGTTGAACTTTGATGATAAAGCCACATTTTAGGATATCAAGCAAGGAAGTCATTTAAGGATATCAGCCAAACTTCACATTTCACTAGTAGATGATATAAACATAAAATCCCCTGTAACATTGAAAAGGCTCATATTTAATTTAATAATTCACTTTGTGATTCAAAAAGTCAGGAAACCATGAGCAAATTACCAAAAACAAATTGGACCTTCCCCCAGGCATCCTTAAATTATTCATCAATCTTTTTAGGAAAAATAGTTAAGCATGTTTTATTCCATTTAGAAGCTATTTCATGTATTTTGGTCTTTAAGCAACAAATATTAGATAAAATTTCTGCTGGTGTAAGCAGAGATATTTAGAATTGACATTCCATTCCTAGATAAATACAGGATTCTTTAGATCCTGCTCAAGCCAATATAGGAAAATATATTTTTTAATTTTAGAACATGAATAACTTTCTTTCAGGTACAAATGATTGCAAAAAACCAGAAAAATAGAAAGGAAGAACTAAGCAATGCTGCATTGAACAAAAATATATCATTTAGTAGGCAACAGAGTGGAACATTAGGTGGGGAGAAAATACTGTCAGGAAGAAATCTCTTCAGAACAATTGAGTCAATCAGAAGTGACCACTCATGCAGTAATAGATACCTGGAGTGGAAAACAGCAAGATAAACTCAGCCACTGTATATCAACAATTCAGCATATGCACTGTTTAAGCTAAGATGAATTATCATCTGTCCCTGAAAGTGAAGAAGAAATATTGGATTTAGTTGTTTGAAAACTTGAGGAATTCATAATACAAGCTATAAGACTTGTTTAAATGCCACCTATCCAGTTCTATAAATAGTAATGATAAAATTTTGCTGACCTACTGTTGTGAGAAATGGCTGGATTTGTATTTTATAAAAGATTTTTTTTTATAAGTATATACACAAAAAATAATTTGTTTCTTTGGTTCATAAATCTTTTCTATGAGTAGAGGCAGAAATTGCAGTACAAAAGTAGAATAAAATACCCACCCAAGACTATAAAAATTGTAAGATTGTATTTTTTACCCTGTTTAGGACTTCAATGCCAAACACACAAAATGAATTGTACACAAACATAAGTTCCCCTACTATTTGCAGGTGAAAAGACAGTATTAATTTTTTTTATAGTTTCTCTTTTTTGTTTTCCTTTCCTAAGCCTTAATTTATATCAGTCCACCTTTACTTCAAATAGATATGCTGATAATGAGAAAATCTTTCACATTAGGTGCTTTCACATGTTTTCCACCTTTTCATGTCAGGTTGATCAGTTTCTCCTTTTTTCCATTAATTGTTCTTTCCTGTCTTTTTCAAATATTCTCTGGTGATAGACTCCTGTAATAACTAAAGAGCACTAAATCCAGGAAATCAATGAAATATATATGGGTCATTTCTGAGACATAAACTTAGCTCGTGTTTTTCTGGCTTTGTTGGTTTTGTTGTTGTTTTTAAACAGAGCCATTTATACAGAACAGGACTGGCAGGAAATAAATCAAGATAGCAATGGTGTGAAACCTCTCTGGACACTGTTAGTCTATGTGAAAATAAGCAGGAGGTATGTGTCAAGTTGAAAAAATTATCCAGACACAGTAAAACTCCAGGGCAATCTGCTTTTAACCACTAGAAAAGTCAGAGTGAAAGAAATAAGGTATTATCTTATCCTGATCTTTATTTAATTTTTTTAACTTTATGTAGTCTCATTCACCCCTTTAATATTACTGTAATGGATTATTTGTGTAAATAAATTTATATTTTTCTCTTTTTCCACATCAAAGGGATCATATATTTACACACCATCTGTAGCAATATATTCCATAGCATGATAATTAAGTCATCCTTCAGAACAAAAAATCCCAGCTACAGTCAAACCTTGGAAGCAGTCTGTCTCTGGAAAACTTTTCACTCTGAGATTCTCTTTGTCCAAATATGAAATATTCTCAGCTGATTCTGATATCCATAAAAATTTCTATACATGGGATAAGTTTTCAATTCTAAAACCATTACATTCTGGTATCATTTCAATATGTTGTAGTTACAAAAGTCAAGGATACTATTATTCTGCCAGAATAGAGGCATTTTTCTAAGAAATGAATATAAGCAATCTACCAGCTATTGTATTATAAGACAATAGCATGGTCCCATTCTCTATTCTGTTTTACATATACCAAGTGTCATTCCATTCTTCATAAGTTTCTTTTCTTCCTCTACATTTCAGTAGTTTCTGTGATGGAATTTTCTACTTAAGCAAAAAAAACTTCTTAGAGAAAACTGAAATATTTTTTTCATTTATATTTTGATAGTTGTTAGGAAAAAAAGTATTACCTTTTAAACACATTCTAATATTTGGTAAAAAAACCCCAATATTTCACAAAATAATTTCAGTGAAGGAAAAAGTGCTACTCATAAAATACATAAATACAATTACTGAAAGGCTCACTCTTAGTCAATTTAGATACAAAGTATAGGTGAAAGCAGAAGACAGAGCTAGCCCAAGATAATTCTGCAGCATTGGGTATACCTATAAGCAGAAATTTATCTCGGAAAGTTTCCTGTCTATATAGGTTGTTACTGAATAAGTTTGTCCAATTTGCGCACAGTAGTACCAAACATTTCTGTGGAAATTGATTCCCTTAAAGCTCAACTTACTTAAATTATATTTGAATACAAATCCTTGGAGTAAGGAAGAAGAGAAGACTTTCGTCCCACATTTGCACTGATAAACTGTTCTCTGGCTTCTTGGCAAATGACATGGCCTACTCATACCCTCCCTATTTTGACATTTTCTCTGAGGGCTCATCTGAGATCAGCGTGATCATAGAATGGGACAATCACATAATGGTTTTGGTTGAAAGAGACCTTTAAGGATCATCTATCCCAGCCTTATCTCTGTGGGAGGGGATACACACAGTTGGATCTGCTGCTCAAAGCCTCATACAACCTGGTCCTTGTAAAACCTGTTCCAGTGCCTCATCATCCTCATCATAAAAAATTTCTTCCTTATGTCCACTTTAAGTCTATCCTCTTTCAGTTTAAAATCATTTCCACTAGTTCTATCACTACATTCCTTGGTTAACGACCTTTCTCTATCTTCCTTATAAGTAATCTTTTTGTATCGGAAGCCCAAAACAAGAGCCACCCAGCACCTTTCCTTCTGCAGACTAAACAACCCCAAATCTCGAATTTTTTCCATAGGCATGGTACTCCATCCCTCTGATCATTTTCATAGAACTCATCTCTATTCCTTCTAACCAGTCCATATCTTTTTTGTACTGGGCAAACCAGAGCTGGATGCAGTATCCCAGGTGGGGTCTCACACGAGCAGAGGGGAATTAACTCCCTCTATCTGCAGGCCACACTTCCTTTGAAGGGCTGAAAGAGCACAATGCTGGCTCACATCCAATTTTTCATCCATTTGTACCCTTCAATCCTTATCTGCAGGGCTGTTCTCAATCAATTTATCCACCAGATTTTATAGAAATTAGTAATTGTCCTGACCCAGGTGCAGAACCTTGTATAATAAATACTAATATCTGACCCAAATTAATACTCTGTTTCGTGCATTCTTTATGTACAGTATTCCAAGAGGAACAATCAGTGATAGCTATTGCTTCAGAAGTTAAAAAACACCAGAAAGAGAATAAGGACAGCACTAATGACTGTATTTCTTTAGCAGTGTACTAGTTTATGTATGATTAGCTTGTGTGGGAAACGGAAGCACTTCACAAATCTCATATCTAGCCATATCCCTCATTCCGGCCTGCACTCCATGACAGGATAAGATAATTTTGAATCACTCCTCATATTTCACTGGTAGGGAAAGCCAAGCTTCAGTCCTAGCAGGCTGTTCAGCCTTTTCCAAGGCACTGAGTGCAGACCCCAGGCACCCTGAGTGCCTGTGCTCACCAGCAGTGGCTTCAGGATATAGTGAGGACCAAAGTCTAGAGTAGTACAAAAGGAGCCTAAGTCCTGGTATACCTCAGCTAGGTGTGGTGGGACTCGGAGCAGAAGTGAAAAAGTGGAAGAAAGCAGAAGCATGCAAGGGGACAATTCAGAATATTTAAGATGTCTTAAAAGAGATTGTGTGAAATTCACCTTAAAATAAATAAAGGAAATGTCTTTATTACTGTTTTTTTTTTGAAGACTGTATATCGTAGGTGCCAACATAAGCAAACAAATTTTAAGACTAAAGATAAACCAAGCCTGGATATTTGTTTTAGTTTACCAAAAGAAACTAATAAATAAAGGAATTAAGAAATGAAAGTAAATCAGTGTGTTATGTCTATAACATTTATTAAATGCAATTACAAACTTTGATTTTTTTTTAACCACAAAAGCCAGACAACGTAATATGATAAAGAAAACCTAAAAGGCATTATGAATTCTTTGTTATGGTATCATAGAAAAAAAAAAATATGCCTCTGTCTGATAATCTTTCTCTTTGTTAGGAACCCACCTTGGTATTCTATGGTAGAATAGGATTACAGAATTTTCTTTTGTAAATGAAATATTTAGAAGCATGTCATCCTAAGGAGAAATTACAGTGAATTCTAACATAACATACAATAACTTCACTGATTTGCAGTTATTAAAAAAAAACCCAACCCTTGAACTTTAGTTATTGCAAATCTGGGGGAGTTATGTTTGCTGCTTTTAAAATTGAATTCACACTCCCAAATTTCCCCTGGCAGAACCAATATTTAGAATAATCTTTTTAAGTGTCAGGGAAACTATGAAATCCTAGGTTTGGAGGATTTTCTTCAGAACTTTTAGATGGACAGTTCATGTTAACATATTCCACATACTTCAAAGCTTGAAAATTAAATTTTCTTTTCAGCACTTTTCTACTGCCAGAGTATATTAGAAATAGATAACATCCCAGAGAAATACTGCAAAATCTACAATTTAATGTCAGCTTTATTGAGAAGAATGTGAAAGGCTCGGTTTTTTTCAGATGTTTATTTCAGCAGTTCTACATCATATTACATTGTATTCACAAGGGGAATTAGGCAATTACATATTGTGAAAATGACAAAATAATATCTAGCTAAATGAAAAAATACTTAGCAAACAAGAAGTGGTATTCTTATGAAACAATAACACTGGAAAAATCTTACAGTGAAACAAACATATATCTGTTTCAGAAAGCTCAACACAAATATATCTCAAAGAAATTTGTTAAATCTCTTGTTTAAATTAGTTATAAAAATGAAAATAAGATATATTAATAAAAGGAGATAAAATTTGAAAAATCTTAAAACACATAATTGAATAATTTGCTGGGAAAATGAATACAAATACATTAAAAAGTCCTTTAATTATGTCCTGTTAAAAATTATTTTTTGTGTTGATTTCCTCCATCTTTAGTATCAAAAGAAAAACTGAAAAGAATAGACTACTTTAGATTCAAGATATTAATTTCGATGCAAACTACTCATCATTCAAGCAACAGATTAAAGAGACATAAATCTAACCTGCATTTTCTTGTACACAGCAAAAGCTTTTACCTGTCAGTTCAATTAGTCTGGAAAAGTTCTGAAAACTTTTGAGATGAATGAATGAAATGTCATCATTCTCTGAATTCATAATGATATTTCTCAAGATCTTCAAAGTATATCAAAGTAATAAACATTTGCTATATGCATCCATGCAAACCACAAAGTGTTTAAAATATTTTAAAAAGGATCTTGCATCTAATCTTAATAGGAAGTGACTTCAGATAAGAAATCACACTTTAAAAAACCACATTGAAGAATCATAGCTCTTTCTGGAAATTAACACCTTATTTTTGAGCAACACTTCATTGTTGAAGTGTTCAACACTTCACTTCAACTTTATCTTACCTATAAAAACTTTTCTTACCTTAGCAGCAAAATATTTTTAAATCAAAATAGTTCTGCAGATTGAAATTTCATCTCTTAGACTAGTAGTGGTCACACAGTTACATTAAACAACTTTATGGATTTGTCATATTGAATCTTTGAAATAACCTGTCTTCATTGAATCTTGACCATGCTAATTTTGGCTGTATTTTAGACTCTGAAATTTAAGTTTCTGAAATTCTACACCCATAATGCATGGGCTAAATCACCTTCTCTAAATAGGTATTTTTCTGGGTTGAGAACTTGTGCACTAATGGTTAAAAATCAAATTTTTAAAGAAATCAAAATTAATCCTGCAAAAGGCTTTAAGTGCTGTCTTTGACTCTTTCAGCTCTTATGAATTAATCATATATGCTGGTGTAAGCACACACTTCTCCTGGTAGCTCTAGTTTGGAAGAAATACAGGAAAATATTACACTTTCGAAGGAAAAAAAGAAAAAAAATGTACCATTTTGGTCCCAAAATACTCTCAATTTCTTTCACTGACAGTGGTTTTGTCACTGCTGTTTGCTGAAACGTGAACACACTTGCCTAAAAAAAAAAAATTTTAGCATTATCTTAGTCTTATCCATCTATGTTACCTTTTAAATGAATATAGCAACAAAAATCTTAAAACACTCATGTTTTGGCCCCTACTCTTTCCATTAGTTTTTGGAGTGAGACTAAATTCAGAACAAACATGGGATTTTTCTTTACTTTGAAACAGTCACTTTACTCTCAAAGCCAATATTCATAGTACTGCATGAAAAAGTGTTTGAACATTCTTTGTATGGTTTGGAATACAGACACATCAACTGAAAAGCAACTGAAGGAGTCTTCTTACCACATCTAAGATGTGTATTTTGTTCAAGTGTAGATGCAAACAGTTTTTCAGATAGCTTGACAGACCAGAATGTTTGCCATTAATGCACTTTTTAAAGTTCCACATAAAGAGGCATTCACAGTTTATTCTTTCCTAAAAAGCACTGAACAAATACAGTCCACAAATTACAATTTTGCATACATCTGTGAGTGGATTATGAGTCAGTCACAAGTTTGAGATGAGCATTTTCATCCTACTACCTCTTTTTTTCTTCATGTAAGTTTGACAATAGATAGCCAAAGCTTTGTAAATTAGATTATTTCAAAGCACATAAAGTAAGATATGGAAGAAAATACATTAAATAAAATATCTGATAAGCAGTTCTAAGCATTCCAATGGTTTGTTGGAGGAAATGTCATCCTCTTGATTCTTTCTTTCCATTTCAGCAATTTTCTTTGATTTAGAGAAATAAGTTTCCATGTCCTTTCTGCAATTCCCAAAAAAAGTTTCTTGTACCTGTGACTTTCTAGCTGAAAAGTTTCTCTGCTCCTTTCAGCAATCTCCTACTTATTTTGATTTTGCAGGCTTTTTTTTTTCTTCTATCTGTTTCACATAATACTCCAGTTCTCCTGAACTAAGTGTTGTGAATTCTCAGGGAAGGAGAATTATCCCCTCTATAAGAAATTGCTCCTATTTAAAGTGGAATCAGTGTCAATACAGCCAGGGAACATTCCTCTGCGCTACTTGGTTACATCTTTTGACCAAAAAAGCACATATACAAGAAACTGAATGAACAAACTAGGCAGTTAGACCATCTGTTAGCATCACAGAATAATTGATTACATGCCATTTTGTTTTTTCTAATTAAGTATTTACACTTTGGGGTATTGAATGAGCAGAAATAATTCAAAATGCTTCAAACCTGAAGTGCTACTATTGCTGTCACTCTGCTAAAAACAGAGCGACTTGCTATGGACTTAAGTGAAGAATAAAAATGCAACAGATCTGTGGTAAAATTATTATAAGCTGAAGGAATGATATAATTTTTCTTTTACCTTAATCAGGCCCTGATTCATCATTGACTCTTTCTCATACCGTAACATGCAGTTAATTAATGAAAACTGAATTTGTGAATCATGTTAGCACTTAAAAGCTCTGGAAGAGTGTAAAAGTTATCTATCAATACCAAAAGTTATCTATCTAAACCAATAGGTTTACTGACATACTGTCCCTTAAGATATCATTAATTGCTTAAAATAGTGAAATTCCTATTTTGTAGCAACTAGAACAAATGTGAAAATAACATCAATTTAGGCATAGTATTAATGTTGGATTCTCGTTTTCTCAAAAAGCTTAGTAATTATAATAAAAAAAACTATTGTGAAATGAAGAGTTGATAAGAATTTAAATTCAGAAGATTTTTGAGTTGTATCCAAATTAATAGAAGTCATTCTGGGAAGAAAATGTCTTCTAATTTATATAGATATTAGCAGCATAGCAGTACAGTAGGCCTGAAAAAATGTACTCATCTGCTACATTTCCAACAAAGAGCTTAAAAGCTTCTCTACCATGGATATAACTTTAAATGGAAACAATTATTTTTTTCCCTCAGTACAAGCTGAAATACTACACACGAGAATTTATTATGCTAAGGATAAAAATAACCCCAAAATAACAATCTGTGGTCTTTCTTGTCAAGTGTGAAGATTTTCCACCCCTGTCTTTATGAACTGATACATAAGTATATTAATGAATTTAAACAAACAGCTTGGAAATTCTCTCTCTACTAAGTCTGTGGCTGCTGGAATATGACTGGAATATGACCTGCCTAAGAACTAGTTGCTAAAGGTGGGTAATAAATCCCCAACAGCAGTCTTTGTTAGTTGCCACCACGGAGAGAGACCCTCGCTGACGTGACCTTTGCTGTTTGGGGACTGTCTGAGGAAAAACCTCACTGTACACGTGCACTTTTTTAGTACTGAGAAGATTCTGGCTCTTCTCTGCCCACAGTGCCTGAATAACTCAGTGAGGCTCTCTGTGTCTGAGCACCCAGCAGCAAGACAGGTAGGCATTAAAGAACAAAGCTCTGCCAAACTCCACAGCAGTTCTCTTTGCACTGACACCTAATTTATGCTTTCATATCTGCTTTGGAAACACTGGAGATTTTGGTAGGAATTTGGATAAAGGTAACTAAAAGGAAGATGGGATATTGATGCACTAGGCTATGTAAAAATTACTTTGTTGCTTTATAAAGCGAGCAATAGTAAAGACTGACAATTCTACATAAATATTGTATACTACACTTAATATATTCTATATGCATATGTTAATGCTTGTGACAAGATAATAAAATGATCTGTGCTTGAAACATGCTTTGCATTGTTGTGGCTCTTCTTTTCCTTCTTAAATAGAGTATTAAATGTGAAGATATTTCTAGAAAAAGGTAACTTCACACTTCTAAAATGGAACAATTATCTTTTCTATTGTCAGAAAATGTATCAGGGATCTTTCACAGTTCTGATTCTGTTACATACAATTTGTCAGCTCTTTACAGAATAAGAATAGGATAGTACTTTTAGGACATGCCTAACATTGACAAAGGAAGCCCTTAGAGAAAGTTTTTTATTTAGCTAAAAAATAACCATTCTGCATGTGATGTGGGCTGATTATAATTCATCATCTCTTGCAAGAAAGTCAACATCTTTTCAAATAGTCCCTTTCCATGCATAGTTACTTAGAGACACTTTAATATTATTCTAACCGTATTCTAAGTCAAGGTGATCTATCACTGTTCTGAAAAAATAATTTTGAGAAAGCTGTCTAACAGCTAGCACAAAGAATGAATCTAAACCACATAGTCAGTGATTCTCAAAGTTCAGGTCCTCCAGACACCAAAAATATATCAAGCCAAAAATGACAGCCAAGAAAATGTGACAGACATTTACAGGTGAGTAAGGAGAACCAAACAAAATTTAAACATAGATGGAAAGTATAGAAGATGTGAAACCAGGGCCTGGTCACTAGAAGGAATATAAAGACACTTGTCTGAAAATGCAAGGAATAGTGTAAGGAAAGAAAAAACCTGGACTTGTGAACCTGCTGAGGTACATACAGGGAAAGAAGAAGGACTCCTCCAAATCTATCACCAGCAAACAGAAGATGAGGGGAAATGAAGGCCCACCATATCTCTGCTGATTAGAGAAGGAGAACTCGTGACATGGGAAGGGTTGAGGTATCCTATGCTTTTTTCACTTTTGTCTTTTCTGGTTATATATGCCTTCAGTCATTACCAACCAATAATAGAGACAAAGCTTTTTTTACTTCCTCATTAATGAAATGGATGATTTTTAAAAACTGTGCAGAATGTCAAGAATGCATGAGATGGGTGCACTACTTTACAGAGTAACCTCAAAGCTGTGAGAAATATGTATATTTGTGTACACAATGTACACAAATGTGTACATTGGAACATCATGAAGTTCCACAGAGGAAAATACCAAAGTCCTGTGACCAGGGAAGAACAACATCAGGCATTAATACACACTGGTGGTCAACTGGCTAAGAATCAGCTTTGCAGAGAAGGTCCTGGAGGTACTGGTGAACAAGCTGACCAGGAAATACTAATGTGGCCTTGCAGCAAAGAAGTCCAAGAGCACCCTGGAATGTATTATTAAGAGTACTGCCACCAGGTTAGGGGGTCCTGATTCAGTTTTATACAAAATACAATGACAAGTATGAAGTTTCAAAATTATTAGCTTCCTGGATATACATATCCTTAAAAAGAAAAGTGGTTATGCTAGTTCTTGCCCAGTGTCACTTTAGCTCATCCCAAATAGGTATGTTGGATGATAAAGAAATTTTGTTTAATCTGCCTTTTTTCTTAAAAAAGAATTATCAGAAACTACTTAACAGATAAAAGAATCAAAACATATCTTATATTTAAAAAAAAATGTTTCTGAAACATTTTTCTTCTTCTAGAAAGTCTCTCATACAAAATACAACGATATTTAACTAAAGAAATGGGTATCAAGACTTGGTACCTTTTAACAATGCATAAAATAAAGTATTTCTAAGTTAAAGTTAGATTTTCTTTTCATTTCTACATCTTAAATAAAGAACAAATTATACAATACAGCTTTAAAAGCAAAATCTTGCCATGGATTGATAATATTTAGCATTTTTCATATATTACTCTTTGATTGGCCATTATAAAGATTTGTGTTGTAGCAAGGCTGGAAGATTGCTGCATCTCAAAGCTCAGCATGAATTTCAATTGTAGATTATTTCACATAGCTGAAGCTTAGTGAAGTAATTTTGCCAAAGATCACTTGAAATAACATATAGGATTGTCTTCTGCTTTATTTCAAACATTGCTTTTCTCCCATTTATATGGACAGCCTAAGAAATACAAATTGCTGCTGACAAATGGAATAGCTTTGTCTTTTTTTTTTGCATTATTCACCTTGGATTTGTTCTTTCTCTGTAGCCCCAGAGCTTTATGCCTGCTGAATGCCTGAAGCTGTTAGGTAGGAGTTGCCTCAAGTAAGCAAAACAATTAATGCCCCAATCAAGAATTGAATTTTCTGTCAATCACTCTTTGGTACTGTGGGTGACACCTGCCTGACACTGTCAGTTCTGGTTGACATGGATTTCATGTTAACACAAATCTCTTGACTCAATGATCAGATACAAAGCTATGGGTCCATCAACTCCTACATGCAAAAATATTTTTTCTGTTTCAGCATGATTGTTAACATGTCTATGCTAATGACTTGAGAAAAAAAGCTGTCATTCACTGTATTAAAATATTACTAGAAAGCCAGATCTGTATTCTGATAGTTTTTGACGAAAATGGCAACTGTTCAAGACATTACTTAGATCTACACCCAGTAAAACTAAGTATTCATCATCTCCAACATCTCTTTTGGTGAAACAGTTCTACCCTGTTGTATGTGGAATATTTCTAAGGAAGTACCCATCATATGAAGTATGTTTCCATTTTATTTTCTGGCAAAAACACTTTTCACATTTGCCTAAATAAGCAGCATGAATTTAATCATGGACAAATTTTTTGGTTTTTTTTATATTTCTGACCTGCTAAATTATGTCATATCAAATTATGGCAAATTACAGGACGTCACATCATGTTACATAGTTTACATTATAAGTCAATTCAGCTTGACACAATGTGACAAAGTAATGCAATATGTCAGTTCTATAAGTACATTTTTTAAGTAATGAGGTAACATTTCAGCATACAAACCAGGGCACCTATTTAGTATTAAATATCCATCATCTGCTTCAACAGCAGCTTGTGGAGCAATTGGATCTACTGAAAGGAGATATTTTTGTTGTTTTCTCTGCTAATTGATTAAACAGTACTGTGCAAGCATTCTCTCCATATTGTAAAAACTAATTTCATTAAAACACTCACTCTACATGTCAACACTCTGGGAACAGTACATATCTCAGTTGATAAATTATGTGCTATTGAAACACAGAGCTTGAGTTTCAAGCAGCACTGGTCTTCATTAAAACCATGACTGAAGCTGGTATTTCAGTAATGAAACTTCTATTGAACATGAAATATTTGTGCAAGATTATGGTATGCGTTTTCAGGGCTAAATCTTTAATTTTTTTCTCAACAAAGATATGCCAGCCAATTGTAGTAGAAATCTGTACAACAGGAGTGACCAGACTACTAGTCCCTGTCTCCATACAGCAAACACTAAGCAAGATGCCAGTCACGTTTACATTGCCTCACCACTCATGTTCTAAGGATTCACCTGCACAGCAAGGGTCCAACAACAACATTGCATAATTAAGGAGGTACAATATATGTTTACAGTAAGACTGCTGTGCAAAACACAGGTACTTTAACTTGATTTAGTAACAGGGAGGAATTTGAACTGTAAAGTGAGACCCCATATGAATTTGAATGGTAACCTACTCACTTTCTGGAGAGTGACCAAACTAACCTTCATGCTGTTAGAATGAAGTTTCTCCCGCTTGCATGGTACTACATTAAAAACCAAAATTGTTTCTGTCAATGAACACACTCAACAGGAGAAACCTTTACAAAGGTAAAAGGGCTTTCTGTCACTACCCCTCTAAACATCTGTTATAGTGGGAGGAAAAGAGTGAAGAATAGACAGAATGCTAATAAAGCAGCCTGTTTTCAAAGCCATTATTCCACGATTTTCTCCAATTAAATGGCTTAAATGGGAAAGGAAAATATCTCAGAAAGGCATTTTTTCTTTGATATTTTCAGTTTAGTTAGCCATGTAGCCATCTGTGCATCCCTTTCTGCCATATTGATAAGAGAAACAATGTCAGGAGAAAATTTTTAGAGGCAGAAGGCTGCCTAACCCAGCATCTTAGACATGATGTTGGTGGCTGAATTATGATTCAATGAAAGAATAGGGGTATGTGGAGGAGAAAGGAAAACAAACAAGTATTACATGAAACAGAAGAGTTAGAATTTTAGCAATTTTGCACTTAAAGGTAGAGATACTTCTAGCTGTAAGAAATTATTTCATACCGTCGTCTGCAAAAAAGGGCTTCTAGGGAAAAAGCAAATTTTGTTATCCAGAAAATTATATCTGGGTCTTATTTTTGACTCCCAAAAATGTACATTGAAATATATTTCAAATTTTCAGAAAAATCATTATTCAGGCAAATAAGTCTGATTTGTGTTTTACAAAATAGTCTGTTTAAAGTTTTTGTAAATCATACTAGAAATCGCTGAAAAGTAAAAAAAAATAGTCTTTTAACAGTCTATTATATGACAGTTATCTTTCAGTCTAATACGAATCAGAACACAGCTAACCAGTATTTTAATTGCTAAATAGAGCATCTGTTTCAGATAGGTTCTTTAACGTTTATATGTAAAGATTATGGAAAAAAGAGGTTTGTGTAATTGTATATGTGAGATCCTTGCGGATCTTGAAACTAATTTTCAAAAGAAATTAAATGTTCCATATACATTTCAAAGTCACAAGATATTATTTTTCATTATCATTCATATCTATCTATCTATCTGTCACAAACATACATACAAAAATCCTTTCCATCTAACATTAGAATCAAGTCTATTTTGGTCATCCTTTTCTATTTGTTTCCTTTTTAAATAACAATGGAGTCTTGGCTGAAGTAAGAAGGCAGAGGACACAAACACACAAATATCTTGTTGTTTTTGTCATGCTTTGTCATCCTTTGCCATAGATACTGAAAATAATACACTTTATTATAAAGTTAGTCATAGTACTAAGCATACCAATTCTGTATGGTAAATTTGTAATATGTTCTCTAAAAAGTGTAACCATTTTTTTGGATGACTAAGAATAAAATTTCAGTTTGTTAAGTCACTTCAATTTGGCATGATGTACTGGTAAATTTCAGAAATTATGCTTTTCTATTTCTTTGCCAAACAGATTTTCACTTTACAATTAAGTGGTCTTTTATATTACATATAACTAAATCTAAATTAAAAACAAGCAAACAAAAAAAATCTACACAATAGAAAAGTAAAATCCTTTTCAAGGCTTTTCAAAGCTTCTGTGTGAGCTCCTGTGTATGTTTTACTTGGTCAAGATGGGTTTCATTTGAAGCTGAGAATTTTGTCATGCAGTACTGGCACTGAACCAAGTGTGTTTTCTTGCAGATCTTGTATCTGTAACTGGGAATGGGCTGTGCATCCTTGAGATTCTGTTACACCATTTGACAATACTGAAAAATCTAAATCCTCATCACAGGGCAGGTAGAGATCCTACAGGCAATCTCAGCAGGAATCTCTGGCTATGGAACAAAACTAACATAAAGAAGATCTAGTGCTAATGAACATCTTTTTGTACAAATTTCATATGTAGGTAGGAGAGACATTCACAAGAAAAGATTCATTCCCACAGTTAAAGTATGCCTAAGGCAGGGAAGTTTCAAGCTATTAGAAATAAATAGTTTGCCCTTATGTGTTCATAAAAATACTGGATTGGAAAAGATAACCTGCAGATTTTGTTCAGGAGAAAAGTCAGTTATCTGCACAGAATTGTGGATTAAGTTTTTGAGCATGTTTTTTATTTTTCCTGGGCGCTGAGTTTGTCTGCTGATTTATCAATACAGAATTTATTTTTCACATTAATTTCTAGGAAAGAATTTCATCTGCGTGTACTTAAAAGACTGCTATTGCATACAGAGAGCAAGTATTTCTTCAAAATGATCTGGAAGTTTGCCATTCTTATACCATTAGAGATACTTTTCGCAGTACTCTTATTTTGAATAAATGCACCACATCCAGTAAGTGATCTTTATTGTCTCAAAGTTTAATTGCTTGCTCTTTACGGTTCAATCCATACACCCTGGTGTTTTTCTCACCAAGGTTATTATGAAACAATGCACTGAACTAAGTTGTCATGTGTTCAGTATTTCTGATCACATGTTTTTCTGGGATTTCTATCGATCTCTTCCTCTACACCTCCATTTCATATGTAGAGATGATTTTAGTATGGAATTTGAACTCTTTCTGTTAATGTAATCATCTGCCAATAATTACACAAAAACAGTATGAGGAAATCTGTCAGCATTACCTTTATATGCCCAAGTAATTTCAATAGGTAATTTCAATTTTAAGTAGAATTTTTCTTTCATTCTTCCTTTCCTTTTTTTTTTTTTTTGATAATAAACTAAATAGAACAACTAAGAGACTCATATGTATTTTTATATGATAAAGTTCTGCTTGGTATCTTCATAGTGGTGCATGGTGCTACATCAGGTTGGCAGATGGTCACTGCTGAGGTTTCACATGGCTCAGCTTAAGGTCAGTCCTGTTTAATATCTTCATTATTACCCCTCAGACTCCTTTGCTGCAAGGCAGACAAAGCCAAAGTCCACAGCTGCTGCTCACAAGACATTCCCTCCAGCCCTTTCATCAGTGTCATCTAGATACATTGAAGGATTCTCCCCAAATTGTGAGGCCCAATGAAGCCCAACAGTGCACAAGATGAGGCCGCACCGAGTACAGTGAGATAATCACCTCTTTTTCTCAGCTGGCCATGCAGAGTTTGGTGTACCCTGCAATGCATTTTGTCCTCTGGGCTGTGAAGGACCACTGCTGACCCATGCAGAACCTGCGGCCGAGCAGCACCCTCGTACCCTTTCCTGCAGGACGGCTCTCCAGCCACTCCTCTCTCAATTTATATTAGAGCCAGCCAATACTTTGTCCCAGGAGCAGAATCACAGAATCAGGCATTTTGACTTGTTAGTGTTCTTGCCAATATTCATAGCTCAGTGATCTAACCTATCTAGATCCCTCTGCAAAGACAAGTCCTCAGCACCTCTGAATTTGGTATCATCAGAAAACTTGATAATAGTACATTAAACTTCCGCTTGTATATTGTTAAAAAATACATCAAATAGAACCATCCCTAGAACTGAACCCTGAGGAACACTGCTGGTGATCACTGGTGACATCATATTTCTACAGAATACCTAGGAGTCATTAATATAAGACTGAAGAAAGGAAACAAACAGCTTGCTTTTCTGACTGAAATCATGGTTCTAAATTTATTAATTTTTAAAATTGAAGAAAATTAATTAAATAATGTGTCCTGTGGGCCTCAAAACTGTTTGAGATGTATATATAAAGAAAGCAAATTTCATAATCTTTCTAAGCAATGTATTATTTTATTTCATTGAGCGAAGTACAACACCACGTATCTGAGGAAGAGCAGCCCCTGCAACAATATATGCCAGGAGACAAACAGCAGAAAAGTAGCTTGGTAGAAAAATACCAGGGGTCTTGATGGACACTGAACTGATCATGAGCCAGTAATGTGCCTTTGCCATAAAGGAGGGTCCAGCTTGCATGAGGCAAAGCATTGTCAGTGCACTGAGATGGGTAATTCCTGCCCCCTGCTCAGCACTGAGGAGACAGCATCTGGAACACTGTGCCCAGCTCTAGGCTCCCCAGTACAAAAGAGGTGCTGACAGGCTGGAGACAGTTCAGTGCTGAAAAGACGGTGAAGGGACTGGACCATTTCTTCTAGGAGAAAATTCTGAGAGAAGTGGGACTGTTCATCTTGGAGAAGAGAAGCTTCAGGGCAGATTTTATTAATGCGTATAAATGCTCAAAGAGATGGTGCAAATGAGATGGACCCAGGCCCTTTTCAGTGGTGTCTGCCAACAGGACCTGAGGCACAAATCGAGGCACAGGAGGTATCCTCTGAGCACTGGGAGTCACTTCCTCACTGTGAGTGTGACATGAGCACTTCCACATGCTGACATAGAGTCTCTATCCTTAGAGGTATATAGAAGCTGACAGCACGTGGTGTTGGACTCCCAGTTCTAGGTGGCCCCAGAAGAGCTGGACCAATTTACCTCCAGAGGTCCCTTCCCACCTCACCCATTTGCTGATTATGTGATTCTATTTTACTGTATTAGGAATTCCACTCAAGACCTTTAGTCTAGATACATGGAAAGAAAGATAGTCCTCTTAAAGCATTGTTCATTTAAAGATTTACAGACAGGTTTAGCTTAGTGTGCTCAGCCCCTCTAATCTCCAGCACTGTGGAAGCCAGAAACAAACAAGAAAAAATAAAAAACAAAAAACAAAACAAATCCCCAGACTTTGAAGGGTATGCATTTGTGGAAATTGAGAGGTTTCTCACAGAGGACTGACAGATCCAAAATTACAAAAAAACAAGTAAAGAAATTTTTAGAAAATTTCCTTTAAAAAAAAAAACTTGCATTAAAAAAACAACAAAAGAAGCAAAAAGAAAACAAACAAAACAAAATTAAATTAAATTAAATTAAACAAAAACCCCACACACAACAAAAACCAAGAACAAACTACTTCACTATCAAGTATGTAGGGAAGTACTTTTATAAAACTGATCAGATCTGGGATTTGTTTCAGTAGATCAGATAAATTGTACAGATAGTTCTTAAAGATCCTTATTGACTCAGTGGTTTGATTAGTGTTGCAGCAGGTGTTCTGATGGCAAGGGAAACATCAGAGCTCTAGGGGATTTCAAACTCTCTGTCTGGCTGCCAGTCTGCTTTTCCCCAAGGAGACACACACCAGAGAAATAAGTTCTTTTCAGAAAATGAGCACAGATCTCATTTTTCCTCCACTGACACTTTTTGACAGGAGGTAGGGAAGACACGCAAAGAGTGCAAAGCAGTTTTAAGGTGAGGTTAAATGTCATAGGTGCTATAATTTAACAGTTTACTGCTGCAAGAAGGAGGAAATTCCTCTTTCCACCTTATTACTCTGACAGCCTCAGTCTCCCTGGTATTTTGATGCTGTGATTCAGGTCTCAGATTCATCAGATCCTTAGATAACATGATTCAAATTACTGAACTATTGAAAAACTATTCATTTTTTTTCTGTGAAGCTAGTTTTTTACCAGACTTATTATTAGTGGCTGATGGAGGGACAAACTTCACAGTCAAAGCCTTTCCAGAAGAGGGAAGGTCTGCCATGATATTCCTTTTGGTGCTGGGCAGATGCAGAAGTGGCTGCTGCTGCATCATACTGATGTACAAACTCCCTTCCTATAAGGAACAATAGTAAAGCATACCCTATGATGGTTAACACAGATTATAGCATAGGAGGGTATGAATCAACTGCTGAAGGTGAATGGTCACTTTTGGGAGTGATATTTCAGTAATTTCAAAGTACTAAAAATCATCCCTAAATTCCAGAGTCTGTACTATATTTTTTGCATTAGTTCTATTAAGGTTCTTGGGAGTAAAATCTCAGAAAACAGAGCAAAATGTTTTTCCTAAAGTTTTAAAATATTTCATGAATCTGGTTTTTGTGTTGTTTTTGGTTATCTGTTTGGTTTTTTGGTTGTTTTCATGTTTTTCTTCATGAACTTTGCAAGCAGAAGATTGATAAAATATCTTATTAACTTCTCTCATTTTTATACTGTATATAAACCAACAGCTAAGGAAAGCCTACCAGTCCCTCTATTTCTTAAAGAATAGTAGTATTAAAAAGTAAAACCTCTTAAATTTGATTTTCACTAACTTTGGTCATACAATATCAGAAAAGTTCAACCTGGAAAATTAAAGTTGATCAAATAGGATTAGAAGAAGTACTGGAGAAAGGAGTCTTTGTTAGAGACAGCTACCAACTCCTCCTTTTTTAATAGTGTACTTTGATTTTACAGAGAACTCTTCCATCCTTCCATATAATGTTTGACACATTTAAAAACACAAATGAGAAATGCTTCTTGGCTCACACAAAAATTTGCAAGCGTGCTAATCTTTTTTAAAGTTAATTGCTGCTCCAAAATAGTCAAGTTAGAACCTGAAAAATGTTTCAATAGAAGTTTTTGTGATGAAAACACACCTGAGAAGTGTCTTTCAAATTATATCCATATTAAATACATATTTCACCTACTTCAAATAATGAAAGTTTGGGGCATCAAAGACAATAAGCAGCCATCAAGGAATTCTTTACAATTTTTTGAAATATATTTTTTTCATCTGCCTTCAATTCTGATTAAGTAGTTTTCAAAATTTGAGAAGCTATGGACTGTTGAAAAGTGTGGCCAGTCTTCAGCAGCAGCTGGATAAGCAAAGCAAAAGCAGTTTTGTGTGCAAACAAATAATGTACCTTTCAATAGACTTACTGATAGGTACAATTTAAGACAGAAACTTCATGCTGATGGATGTTAAGGGACAACTGGAATACTTAAATATACAGAATCTGATTCCACTCTTGTTTATTCCATTGCCTTCAATGTAGTGACTTCCGGAAGTGTGAGAAAGAGTCAAACTAAGTATTAAATGACATTTGGAACACCACCTATCACTATAATTTCTTCACTAATGTTATCTATCTCTCTATGTCATACAATAATTGTAATGACAGCCTTAAGTTAGAAAAGCAATACTGAATCTCCCTGAACAAACCAAATTTTAATTGCACCTGAAAATACGTACTGCAGAAAATTCTGCATATTTATTGGCAAGGAGGAGAGACCAGCCTATGATATTTCAGAATAGCTTCTATACTCAGCAATACATAAAAAAAAAAAGCGTAATAAAATATTAAAGGTATATGATTTTCTCACTTTTTTAGTCATATTTACTTTGTACTGCATAGCAAAGTGAAACAAGGTTCAAACTTACAGTAAAAACTTTATTTAAAATGATCTTTGAACCATATACTTGCAGGTTTTCTTACTCTAAAATTTGGGTTTTCCAGAAAGGTAATAGATTTTCAAATGTGGTTTCATAGGATTTTGTGGGTGTGGAGTGGCTGAAGAGCACAAACAGAAAACCCCAAATCTTTGTGTTTTGAAACAAAATGCTTTAGTTAAAATATGTCAAACTAAGGAAATCATAGGACGAGAGAATTAATGTCCACATTTATAAAATTAACTTAAAAATACATAATCTGAACGATATTACCCTGAATTAAAAATTAATTCATTTAATCATGGACAATTTTCATGACAAATTGACATGTCAATATTTTTGTGAGGCATGTCCCTTTCAACAGGAATACCAGCTGCTTTGCACTTTGTCTATTCGGATGATATAAGTCACTAAAACTGTGTTAATTTTTGATCTGAATTCTCTTAAGAGATGAGGACAAAGTAAAGAAGAAGTGAATTCAAATGCTAATTTATCTTTTTAAAAAGTTTTTAGAATATGAACATATTTCTACCCAGTCACTTAAACATTATTGTTTACTAAAATTTCAGATAATTTGGATAACTAAAATAATGAGCTAAAAGATACAACACAAAACTTATGTGAGGCCTTAGACTTGTACCTGTATCCAGGCAAGGTATCCCACAATTTAAGAAGCTGGATCACACTTTGAGAGTGTACTGAAGCATTTCTACCAAAATAAGACAATTTGTGAAATGTGAACTAGCTTTGTATGTTCTTTCAGAATTTCTTTATAATTATCAGATATTTTCAGGGGAAACCATCTTTTCACTCCTGTTCATTCAAAATTGTGCAATTATATGTGTGAAAACACAGATTTTTTTGTTTGTCATTAGACCTACTTAAATTTTAGCAGAATTAATATATAATTGAATGTGTTGTCTAGCTAATGGCCTGTGTAAATGATACAAATGAAGCAAAATAATTCATTTAATAAATGCTTAAACAGATTTAAATCAGTCTTGAAATCTAGAGAGACACATAAAGGGAAGAAACAAATCAGGTCATAGCATGTCCTAGTCTTAGAAATACCCAGGTTTTGCCTGAGAACATTCATTTTGTCATTATCCATGCCCCTAGGTCTTTCTTCTTCTAAGCACTTTTCCTACAAGTTACCTGCTAGAGTTCAAAGAACAGATGATATTAAAGAGTCATGAATTACTTTTTTCCAAAAAAAATGTTCTTACAGATACTATTTTTACTAGCTGCATACAATCATGTGTTATCACAAACATATTGCCAACTCTAAAACAAGAAGGAAGAAGAACGACACAAGCAGAAAGCTGCCTTTTTTGTATCAATTCAGTATAATATCTTTACCTTCTTAAGGTTCACTCTGGGAGAGGAACAAATTCTAAGCTCAAACAGATGTTAAATAAGCACAAGGGAAAACCAGAAGCATTGCATAAAAAGGTCAAAATTGTCCTTTTGTTTTTATGATTTGTCTAGCACATAGAAGAACAGGAAGGAGTAAAACCTATGGTCGCAAGGAGGGAACACAGTCAACACATTAGTTTACTTCACCAAAATTTGGCACAGGAGATAAGCAGTGTTGGCTAAGAAATGCTGAAGAATGTAAATAAAATGGGTGTATTTGTTACATTGCTGTAAATTCCTATGTATAACTTTTTGTTTTGTTTTGTTTTGTTGGGTTTTTTTTGTACAAACTTGTTAATGTAGGAAGCTAAAGGTAGAACAGGAATACCAGTGGAACCAGGACAGGCAGAAGACAACAGATTATAAATTTAACACCATAACAAACAATTTGTACTTAAGCTTTCTTCCCAAACTTATTTTCTTCCATTTATGCTATACCACATTTTGTTCTTTACAAATATAGCCTAAAAGGATATCAGAAGGCAGTAGAAAGGTCCACCTGAAAATGGCATAATATATGGGTAGATCAGAATTCTCTATCAAGAGAATGAGGGAGAGCCACTACTGCACATCATGATAGACAAAAAAAAGAAAAATAAAACACAATGAGAAGGTAAAGATGGAACATAAAGCTATCAATCTTCATTTATTTTCTATTATTTAACAACACCCTCCTACTTAAATTTTAGTGTGTTTTATTTCATCTTGCTTTGGGGAAAATATCAAGATATGTTTGTGTTGCTCTTGGTTACTCCCTAGTCCCATATATCAGAAACAATTATATTTAAAAAGCCAGTGGTTTAAGTAACCAAAAATTTAAAGGGAAACATATACTGGACCCAAAGGAGACAAAATGGAATGTGATCTGGAAAAGTTAGTTTTTCATACGAGCAATATATAATAAGAAAAGCCTGTGTTACCCTCTAGGTTGTGACGTTCATAAGTGATTGCACAAAATGCTGAAATATCCACGGGTATCTAGAAGCATGTTGTGATGCCTCTGTATATTTAAGTGAGAAGTTTGGGAGATTGTGGAAAACACAGCTAGCATGCACATTTCCTTTAAATAATATCTTGCTGTTGGTAGGAGCCTCTAGGGAGAGCTTAATGGAAGCCTCTTTGCCTGAGTCTTTCTGAGGTCCACAGGAAAGTAAGTGCTTTAAGAGAGTTCATTGGAAATGGAATAGAATCAATCTCTCTACTTTTTTCTTCAGCCTTTCCAAGGCACTAGTGGAAAGGAACTTTCAGGTGTTGCATACAGGAGCAACATGTACTAATGCTATTTTTTCTTAATGCTTTGAACATACTAAATTCCTTAAACAGAGGAAGATAAACATACTAGAAAATACTCTTGTCTCAGATTTACTGCTTCTAAGCAATATGGACTTTTGAGACCTCTTTCATACCCCAGCTTTGTTACTATTACTATCTTATTGCTTTCATTCAGCAGTATATTCAAAAACATGACAAACCTCTGTCTTGTGACTAAAAATCCAGTTCAGCATATCCACTGCACTATCAAGCACACCACAGACAAGCTCATACATCAATTACTCTTGGTAGCATGACAGCAGCCCAGCCAGTGCACTGGACAAGAAACTACAGATAAGAATTTCTATTTTTCTCAGGGCTTAACTCTTGCTTAGCCCTGCACCTGCCAATTTGTGTTCAAGTCTCAGGGCTTGTACTCGAGTGCCAACTTGGAAATGAAACAAGGCCAGGACTTTAACTTAAATGTGGCAGTGCTTTTTCCATCTCTGCAGCAACTCCCGCGCTTGGAATAGTTCAAAAATGTCTGGCTGCTTCTGCAATTTAGAGATCTTTCATTTTTAGGTCAGGCTGCTTCACAAGGTACAGACATGCAGTAAGCAATTCAGATTAGGAGGAACATGCTGTAACTCCTATATAAACACAGAAGTTTAAAAGGCAATAAATTCTTTACAGATTTTATTTTTAAACCTCCTGTTGTGGTATATAACCCTTATGCTTCACTAAGAAGCTCCTGGAGTGTGGCAGTACAGATGCCACAACAGACTTCTGTCACATTTCTATCAGAGATTTTCAGAATGAAATATTGTAACTCCCCATGTGAAAGGATAGAACATCATAGTAAACAAGCAAATATCTAACTGCAGAATTTATTTGTAGTACTTTAAGGGGAGTTCTGCATATATCCAGGTTGGAAAATATTTTGCAAAATTAATACTCATCTATAACAAATTTAAAATCAGACATATGATTTTGCTATTGATTGCTCATTGTTTCAAAAAACAACATTCTCTGGACAGTCAGTATCAACTTGTGGCAATATTATATGCAACACAATGGATTTTTGCTTTTTTGTTTAAAGGTAAGGGATTGGTTTTGCTTGGGGGGATTGCTGACAAAGCACTTAGCAGTAGGTACAACACATCTACAGTAAGTAGATCAGAGTATTTTACCTGCAAACATGCTGCAATAAAGTGCCATCATTCAATCAATACAGACTACTTAGTTAACATTTTTCTTAATGTATCTGGATTACCAGGTCATTAGATCATTACCTGATAAATAGTGTGGGTAATGAATTGAGAGAGTAACTACATACCTTCAGGAAGAACCTGCCCGATAACAATAATCCATTAGAAAAACTGGCAGTATCCTCTGATCTATTGCCCGCAAAGCTATGACTTGATGGAGAGTTTCATTCCCTCTGCTCAGCACTCCAGAAGAAAATCAGCACAATTTAAATATTTCTCAGGATGTGACAGCTCTCTAGATCCCTGGCTGCATTCTTTTCCCAGGGGTTGACAATCTGGTGTTCCAGTGTGCATAGAGCAGTGAAGATGAATTGAAAAAGCTTGAGATAAATTAGGGATGGCTAAGTTAAAATTGTCTCTGCTCCCGAGTCTCTCATCTGCAGTCTGCAAGCCTATTTTGCTGTGAAAAAGCTAGATGGCAGGCTGCCTCAGTGAGTTCTTCTTAAGCGACAGGGAGCATTTTCAATGAAGAAAAATTCTCCCATTATCTAAGCTAATGTGACTGCAGCTAAATCTAGTCTTAAAAGTGTCTACTAGCATGAAATCCATTCTTACTGCTGCTTTCTTTCAAGCCACAAGTTAAAAAAGAGAAAGGAAAATAAAAGGGGAAAAAAAAAAAAAAAAAAGGAAGCAAAACAAAAAAAGCACCACCCTAGATTTTTCTATATGAAAAAGATACTCAAACTTTTAAAAGTTGATAAATGGACACATATTTCGTAAGTATGCCAAAAAATCTAAATGTTGGGAATTATCACTGTTTCCAAAATTTAGCTGTTTACACTCAGTTCATTTTTTCACTATCGGTTCTTTCTGTTTTGTTTTTAATAGGTATTATGTCATTGAAATAATCTACATTTTCAATGTTCTAGAAAAGTGAAGCATTTTCCCCTTTTTCACAAAAAATGAAGTGACAGCTAAAATTCTGAACAATCACCATGTTTAGCCTTAGTAGATAATCCTAGAAAATCCTCCAAAAAAAAAAAAAAGATTGATATTTTGCCATGCCTCTAAAAAATATTGTGCAAAATTCTTTTTAATTATGAACCACTTATCTTCCTATTTCACAAAAAAATATAGAATTGATGTTTTCTGAGTATCACTTTAGTGCCAAAGCTATTTGACAAAGTAACTAATATCTACTGCTACGTAAAAAGTTTTTATAATGAAAGCACTAAGGCAGGAGTTTTTCATTAAACATATTAAATTAAGTTTTTTATCCTCTAAAATATTGGATACAATTAATAAAAAATTATATAATTTCAAAGAGTCATGCTCCCTAGTAAGCAGATACTTTTGCAAATCCTCTCTCCAGTTTCAAATTATCTAGTTTTCTGAAGTCCTAGATATGTAACACTAATGACTTTCTCAGACTTGATTTCTCAATGTCATGGAAACTCAGCCCCCCACCCTATGCTGTAAATGAAGAGAGATGCAGCTGAATACATATGAATATAGCCTTAGTGCTAGAGTATTCTGAGAATTATGAATAAATATATTGACAAGAAAGAGATATAAACCCTGCTTTCATCAAACAGGCATGAAGAGACTGAAAATCTTTAGGACATGACTGCAGAAGTCTCTTTTTTTCCCCATGTCCTGGGGTAAAACATTCACTCACATTAATAGAATTCTACCAGGTGAATTCTACCAGGTAAAAAGGCATGATCAACATTTTCAAATTTCTTTGGGGCCTAATTTACAAAAGCCACAGCCCCACAGAGCCTCTGTGTTTTATGCTGAAGGCATTGTGTGCAGCCTATAATTTCTTTAGCAGAGTGTCCTTTGACCTGTGTCCTAATAACCTCCCCTTGAAGCATATGCAAGCAAGTGACCAGGTCCAATTGTTGAGTACATAGAATATACATAAATACACCCTAAAGTGGTGTATAATCCAAAGGGATTAAAGAGTTTCCCATGCTGCTTTGCTCTAAAGATTATTTAGGGTGTTGTAACACTCACTTCTAGGTGACAGTGCCTGTGCTGCAGTCCCTGCCCTTAACATTTCTACATTTTCCATGTACAGATAATAATACTGCATATCACAATATCACAAGTCATAGAATCACAGACTCATAGAATGGTTTTGGTCGGAAGAGACCTTCAAGATCATCTAGTCTAAACCCCACTAGCTCTAGGTGGCCCTGTCTGAGAAGGGAGTTTTGTCTAAGTGACCTCCAGAAATCCCTTCCAACCTCAACAATTCTGCAATTTTAACTATTGTTTAGGAACCAGCAAAAAATCCTCAGTTCATAGTTCCAGTGATATTCTGTTTAAATATTTCCTAATTTTGTTAGCCCTTATTTTTCAAAACATCTTCCTTATTTTGGATTGTTAGATTCCTCTTTCTCCTGCTCACACAATTACAGCATCTGCTGCTGAAACTAATAAAACTGCTGAGACCTCATTGTGCAGCAGCCCAGCCCTAAATTTCCCAGTTTGTCTTCACAATAGGGAAAAAAGCTGAAATCCACCTGCTAAGCCTAAAGACAGTGTTTGTTTGTGTGCTATTTATTAATTTTAGAATGAGAATCACTCATGTCCCCACTCTCAGCATCTACTGCCAGAGCTATCAGTGACAATCTGCTGCTTTTCTTGGAGCTGCAGCAACTTGGGTCAAACAGCTACATCAGTGTCTCAAGCTTCTATTCATAAAAATCTACTATCTTGAACAAATTAAAAATATATAATAATTGTAATTCACTATTTCTAGTGGTATCATTATTTTAGAAAGTATGATTCATTCATGTTCACTGGTTTGAATAAGTAACATTGACACGTCAATTTCTAGGAGGTTTCTGATGAATTTTGGGGAGTGGCATGGAAGGAAATAGAGAACCAATTTAGCAAGCAAAGCATAGAAATCCAAAATGTTTTAGTAAAATTCTGACCTTTGACTACATATTCTTCTCAGCTTCCTCTTTTTAGTATCAGAAGGAGAAAGGGAGAATGTAATAATTATTTTTTTTCCAGGGAAAAAAAGTTTAATAATCCTTGAGAATGTTTAGGGATTTGGTCCGAGACAACCAGCAAAGCATAATCACTTGGTTTGCAGAGTATTAGAGCAAGACATAAGTTCATAAGAATTTCTCAGACATTTCCAGGAGAAAAATCAATAGGGCTTTTATTTTGATTTGGTTTAGTTTTAGTGGGGTTTATTTTTGTTTGGTTGTTTGTTGCTTGGTTTGCTTTTCCTTTCCAAGTTATCTACTGGTACAGATGAATATCTTTTTGGAATCAATCAGAGAGACCCAGAGGGAAGCGGAGGTGACACTGTTGGCATAGCATGCTAGATATTTTTGGTGTGCTGTAATCCAGTTATGAAAACATGTTTCAATACTTCAAAAAACAGCAACATCATAATGAGCAGAGGGTGAAAAAGGTGATCATGGAGTGGTAAATATTGTAACTCTGAGACATGTTACCTTCCTGGGTAACAGAAGTTGTAATTGCCTTAAGAATACTTTGACTTGTGTACCTCAAACTAGGAAAGCTGATGTCTATAAACCAGAGTTAGACACTGTGCCTATTTAATTTTTAAACTTAAACAGTGGTGTGATTTCCACAGTTAAAAGGCAGATTTCTAAAGAGTATTAAAACTCTATCCACATAACAGGATGCACTAAAAAAAATAAAAATATTTGGCTAAATCTTTAGAACTACTACTCTCCTGCAACTGGTGATTCTCAATAAGTAAAGGCAGTCCATTTACATAGATGTTTGTATTTCCTATTTCTCTGTCATTCTTTACTGGAGACAAAATACTGGTTAATAAATTCAGAATATATTCTCCTAGCTTTACCCTGCCTGTCCTGAATTAGATTTTCATAGCAGAGAAGAACTTCTAGTGGGGAACTCCAGTGGGATTAGAGATGCAATTCAAGGTGAAAACTTCAGTGACAGGAAGTGAGACTTTTTTGCTACTGTATATTATGTTTTGCATACATATGTAAAAACTGAAAAAAACGCTATGTGTATGCATATAAACATTTAGCTAACTTTTTGAAGTCTGTTTTTCATTATTGTGAAATGAACTCTTGCATAATTTTAGATGCTTCATATTTTTCTTCATTGTTTTTTGGAATACCAGTGGTCAGTGCTTGTATGTTTTTAGGCCATAGCTTGCTGCTATTTTTCTTCCTTTTAGATTCATAGAGGATTGGATCTGGACGAAAATAAAACACACATAAAAATATTTTACCTAATCTTAAGAGGTCATGGTGGAAAGTGTTGGCTTCCGTTATGTCATGGTGTAGCTTTACTTTTAAGACAGCTTAGAAAGAGAGGAAGTTAGAGCTGCTAGTGGCTGATGGGAGTTTTTCCTCCTGACCAATTATCAGTCATTTCCAAGAATTGACAGCAGATCTGACCATTAAAAAGTGAATTCAACTTGTAAACACCCCCTTAAGAAGTACAGACAGAGTTCTCTTGCCCTCTTTGGTTTCCGGCTTTTGACAAGGTAACAAGCTCTGTCCTGGCCTCCTTCCCCCCCTCCAGGCCGACAAGGCCGCAGGGAGGTGGGGGGAGAGAAGCAGAGTCGGTCAGCTGAGCTTGGTTTTCAGTTTCTGCTGCGGGACTGAAACCTGACACCATGAACTCTTGCAGCTTTCTAAAGCTTTTGATTCTTTTACTACTTGGATAAATGAACAGATTACTCCTTTTTCTCAGAAAAGACAGAGAACGAGAGAGACAATCAACATGCAAAAAACATCATAGAACAACATAGAAAAACAGTGAGAGAAAGAGTTAAGTTTAAATAAGAAAGAATAAGGAGATGCGTACAGCTGAAATATCTTTTTGTAAAAGCTATGGAGATGGGTAATAGTAGTTTAAAAGACTCCTTTAATTCATGACTAGAGTATGGGAGGAATAAAGTATTCAAAGTGTGGACTTTTTAAAAAAAGAGTAATTGTGATACTGTGAGTTGCTGGAGATGAGTAGAGTGAAGATTTTTTTTTGAAGCCTTGAAGAGCAAAGCAAAAGCTGTTTTCCAGGAAGGCTCACAGAGACAGATGAAGAAGACCTCTGCCTTTGAATAACTCATCCTTAAACTAGTATCCCTAGACTCATTTGACCCATGCACACCTCGGAATGATGTGGAATGGGAGGAGTGGACTCTAAAAACTCCATAGATCGGCAAAAAGAGACTTCTGTTTCTCTACAAAGAATGAAAGAAAGACTCTAGAAAAAATTGAGACTGTTTTTGACCACCAAAGTTCTAAAGTTTTTTTTTTGTCTCTATGTTATCATGTGTACAAAAGAATAGTTAAGTGGTGAGAGATAAAAGAGTTTTCTGGAAGTTTATTCTAGTGTTCTTATTCTTGTAGTTTGTTAATAAACTGTTTCTATTTGTTTTAAGCCTGTTTTGCTCTTGTTCAAATCCATATCTCACAGAAAGAAATAGTAATTTTTTAGTTACTGGTTTTAAACCACAACACATTATGAGTGCACCTTAATGCCCTACTGCCAGTGATTTTCATACAGTAAACACTTCTAACATGGAAAATTACTTTCAAGATAGAAACATGTAAGTTTGAAGAGAAAACTGAGGCCTAGGTGTGTTATTTGGGTTAGACTCTTCAAATTCTGAGGGAGAATTTATTCCAGCCTCTCTTCAAAGTTGTCTTCGATGTGATGTGGCTCCCAGAAGAAATTAATTGAGACTTATTGGGGAGAAGGATGGAAATACGTGACCTTAACATGCTGATGTTTATTCTCCATTTTGATTACTGTAAACTTCATTATTTTTTGCCTTCTTCATTGTGCATTTAAAGAAGACAATAGAAATAAAAGTAGTAAAAATATACAGAAACAATACAAATACAAAAATTAAAGGTTTCGTTTTTTATTTTTTTTGCCCTCCCCAGAGTGAGCATGTAGGTATACTGTCTAGTTCTCTTTTCCTTGCCACATTTGTACACCAATGTACAACAGAAGAAAATAGAACAAGTATATTCCACACCAATTTAAGTATTTGGCTGGCCACAGATAAGTAAAAGATGCAACAAAAACTCAACATAATCCAGGAATTCCTCATTTAAAGTTCTGCATGTGTTTTCCTTAATTATGCCTTATACAGTTAATTTTCTGACAAAAGGTGAGACAATTCCTTTACTTCCAAATTGGGCTCAAAACTTAGCACATGATGCCCATTAAAGGCTGCATGTTCTTGTGAGCCTATGTACACACTACCTTTTGAACAGTTTTATAAATGGATAAACACACAAGCACTCACACACTTAGTATAAGAGAAGTTGATTATACCTATTATTACCAAGATGTGAAAGCTGGAAAGAGAATTTCTGTAAGATGTAACTATTCATTGAGGGATCCTGACATCACACAGTATGGATTTCTTTTTTACAGAGGTCCATTGATTGACTTGATATCTAAATTTGTTCCACATATTGAATATGCAGCTGGAGTGTATCATGGGTGCTCAAAGGGTGTCTTTAATTGTGTTTTATTTTGTTTCAACCAAAGGGAAACCAGATCATGCTCTCTGACATCACTCTATGAATAATCATAGAAACTGGGAATATACAGGATGCTTGCACCAAAATATTAATGTATGTGCCCCTGTACTACACCTGACAAAGATGAGAAAAAGAAAGGATTTATGACCCTTTACAAATCAAATAGTTAAAGATCTACCTATGCTGAACCAAAAACACCCCAACAAACCACCTAAAAGGTACTCCTTTCCTTCACTCAGCTCTCTTGCTATTATTTTTTTACAGTTTCTTGCTACTTGGAGATTTTTTTTCAAGCAGCCATTTAATTTAAAAAACGTTGTTAGAGGGAAAGATCTAGTGAAAGATATTCCTGCCCAGGGGAGGGGAGGATGGAGTACATGATCTTTGAAAGTCTCTTCCAGCCCAAAGGTTTTTATAATTATATGATTTCATACTTCAAATTTCATAAATATTTCCAAGCTGTTGGGCTCTTTAGATTTTTTTAATTTGCATTTCTTTTTTTTTTTGTTGTTTCTGTTTTTTTTAATTAATTGATTGCACATTAAAAAGAAATAACATAAATGCATCATTAATTTTTAGTGTTTGTTGTTAAAACATTCCATATCAAAACTGCAACCTGATTTTTCCTTGAAAGAACTTAAATGCATACATTACAAAATGAATATAATTTTACTCATTAAGAGATCTTATTTCAGTTTACTTGTAGGTATCTTATTCAACAAGAAATCTCCCAATAGTTTCCATGTAATAATACACAAAATATAGTTTTTTTGTTTTGTTTTCCATTCTTCTCTCTCCACCACTGGTTGAACTGTAAGGAGACATATGTGCTTCTAAAATGTCACCACTCGATGAAAGATTCTTCAAATTTCCTACAATCAATCCTTTAGCTAAATATTTGTTTCCTTCAGCCCTTGTTTGCACTTTGGTGAATGGGGTCTTACTTTGAATTCATACATCAACTTTCATCTCTAAAACTCAAGGCAGGTTTAATGTTTCTCTCTTGGAACTCGCAGAACTTGTATTAATGCAGCCCAAAGTCTCAGCAGCTCTGTGTGAGCTGAGTGCAACAGATTAAAGTACTAGAGGAAAATAAAGCAAAACAAAACCCCTACTACATAATTCCAGACAAATGGAGGAGGACCTTTAGACACTATAATATAATTAAACAGTTAATGAAAGAAATAATGTCTTAAGAAATAAGGAGGGAAAACACCATAGTATAAACACCATGTACCCTGTGGGAGTACAGTACAGAATTCAGAGCACGTTCAAGCATGTCCAAACCTTTTAGTTTGCTTAGAAAGCTTTTCCTTAGCTCCAGGGTAGTGTTGAGTGGTTCTGCAGTGATAAAACTAGATAAACCTTCCCTGAACACCCTGATTGCCAATAAATAAATAAATAAGTAATGAACATATATAATGGTAGTAAAGATGAAAAGGACCATAGGTTGCTACCTATTCTGTTGAAATGGAATAATTGTCTTTAGTCTTAAGATTACCTTACAAACAAGATGTTGGGGGTAAAACCCCCTTATTTTATCTTGTTTTGTCATTTCATATTCATAATCACAAGCAGATTATTCAAGGATAATGTAAGGAAAACAACAGGAGAGTTCACATCTTGTTTCCAGTTCTCTCATCAAAACAGAAGAATAAAAGAAAGGATGATATATTATACATAAAAATAAACTATTTCCGGTTTTTATTCAAAACTTCAAGGCATTATTCTTCATGTTTTTTTCTACATGTAGAACATAGACAGATATGAATCTTAAAAACTAAGAAAAAGGAAAGTCCGTCTTGATAAAGAAGCTCTCGTTTTGAATTTATAGTAAATTTATCCATAAAATAACAATGCTGTGACATAAGAAACTCTCACTCTAATGAAAATATTGGACAGGTGATGACATATCCTTGGATGTATTCAAAGATGAGAACTGTCTAATAATTCTCTCATGGGAAAGAATTTAGGATATAAAACCTAATTTCTTATATAAATTATCTCTTATTACACACATTTTTCAATAGATTACATTACAAAAAGGAAATGGAATGAGGGTAGCTGTATTTCAAAATAAATCTTCCCAAATAAACCATGTTTACTGTCACTGAACACAGTTCATCATGTTCTGTGTACTTGGATTTGATTCTGAAACATGCTTCAGAGACTTGCATTTCAAATGCAAAGTGCCAGGCTGAATTTACACAGAACACGTGTGAATTCTCCGTAGACTTATAATTTAAGGCAAATCAAAATAAATGAAAAAAAAATCAAAACAAGCTTTATTTCACTTTCCTTGTCTTTGCCTTCATTAGAAAAAACAACTTTATAGAGTCACAAAAGCACAGCTTTCTATGCACTTGTCATGCCAAAAAGAAATTTTCATTTGTTCCAGTAATGGATATGAAGGTGCCTTAGTAAACCTTATTTAATGCACTAATGCATGCTCATATTGGAGAGCTCTATGAGCACAAACAGCTGTGTTGCACAAAGTGATAGTTATGCTCCAAGCATGAAGAATACATGCATATTTGGCAAATGAAATAAATTTTGAATGCAATGAATTTCTTTGTAATCAAACAAAAAAAAAAACAACACAAAAAATGAAGCACCAAATAACTTTCTTATACAACTCTATAGATGAAAATAATCACCTATATAATATATGTAAGTGTATGTTGCACAAGAATTTCAGTCCAAAGAAACAGATAAAAAAACCCAGAAGCAAAAAAAAACAAACCCTCAAGAAAACAAAGCCAAATTGCAATTGACTATATGGGTCCCATCACTCTTCAAAATTTGCACAAAATAACATTAATGGTTACTAGGAGATCAACTTAGGCTTCAAAAAAGGTTCAGACTTCCTGCTGTATGAAATGGAGGTTTTAGTCTAAAATCTGGTAAATGCAATTCCTAAAGTGACCTCTTGTTGGAACAGCAACCAGTTGAACTCAGACTTTGACTCCTGGACTGTCCTTTCTTTAATACAATGGTACACATTTTTTGATAAGGGCAAACCAAATTCACCAAATAAACAAAAAAAAAGGTTTTTCCTTAAAATGAGTTTGTGTGTTCCAAGATATTACTGGAAAAAGGCAACCCCAGTGACTCAACGGGATGCACGTGGTAGGCAGCATAAAATTTTTCTTTAATAGAAATATTAAATGTAATCTGATTTCTTTTTATTTTCCCTAAGAATTGTAGCACACAGACTAAAATGGGTCTCAGAAAAAATGGGCAGACTAAAGTAAATCTTAGTGATTTATGTCTTCTTGTCAATTCATAGCAAAGTCCTTTCTTGTGGTGACAGACTATGTCTTTTAAATGAATGAGGTGGTCGAGTCCTTTAATGTTTGCCCAAGTATTTAGGATTTCTGAGAGTAATAATTTAGGCAGGCCTGTTGTCCACATTTATGCAGGAAATTAAGCTGATCATTCTGGTTGTATTTTATGGATTTTAGAAAGCAACCAATTAATGACTTACGGGTCAGTCTCCCTTTGAGACTGCCACATCTGCCTAAACGGCTGCTAAGGCTCCCTTTACTCATCCTTCATGGCGTGACTACTGTTGCATTTACATCCTTTTCATTTTGATGCATTTTTTTTCATAAAAAGAAAACATCTCACCATTGTAGCACCACCAAAAAGTCTCCAAGATGTCTAATTCAGGTATGTTTTAATTGTTCTGCTATAGTATGTCATCAGCTGAAAAGGGCAGTACTATAGAGAACTCAGTCTCAAAAAGCCTCCTGTACACTGAACTGAAGATTTTACTTGCTGCTTACTATTTTGTGGACACTGATGCACTCTCCAAAGAATTCAGTGACTACACTTAAAATAATTTGCAATATATATGGTCTGCCTCAGTATAAAGAGTTCATTGATTAGAAGTTCCCTCGCTCTTTGTGAGGCAAAATGAAAGTTTCTACCTAATCATTGAGTTTAAACCTTCACTGTACGTAATTCCCCTCCAAAAGTCAGCTTGACTATATAACTTTTTCCCCCACACCAAGTACGTTTTTCATGGAACAAATTTATCCTTGATGGAACTCTCTTTGAAAACTTTGGGGAGATGTGAGAGAAGGAGAATAACAACAAAATGTATTCATACTCAAATGAAACATGAACATATATTCATTTAAAGACAGCATAAAGCAAAGCTTATTTTACTTTCCCAGTCCTTTTTCTACTGTAAAATGTATTAATGTGGCAGTTCCTTTCTCAGTGGTGAAAACAATATTGGTTCTTTCACAAATAAATTGTTTGCATAATTAAAACAAAACTAGTTCCTCAGACAGGGATTTTGTTTGTACTTGCACAGATTTTTAAAAGTATTTCTCTATTATAACTGCTCTGCAGGTCTTATCACTCACTGGCCTGCCCTTTCCCACCCTAAATATCACAGATTTATTATTGGACTATTTTAATATCATGGTCTTCACTTTTTTTTAGAGTTTTTTTCTCATAAACAAATTTGTTTTTAAGCAAACACCTATAAGCAGTGTGACACCAACTTCTCTTTAGTAGCATTTTCATGCTTGGTGTTTTCTGAGGGGCAGACAGATGATGAGAACTGGGCAAAGGTCTTCCTGATATATATACGCCTTTTCAAGGCTTTTTTTTCTGTCAAAGCCCAGGGTGTGGATCCTGAAGTAGTGCCAGAGACTATTTCTTACAAACTCCAGCACATGGCCAAGTTGCAGGCTTAACAAGGTGCTCACTTTCATATTTTCCAAAGTGCATCTTCTCTGGGCTATACCTATAGATTGGTCTTCCAGCCAAACAGCTTTCACCTTTCTCAATCAAACACAGCACTAATACCCATAGTAGGAAGCAAAACTGAATAAAGGTTCTGTGTAAGCTGCATCTTTTCCCTTCAGCACCCATCCTCTGTGTCCTGGAGGTAGCTGCATTATTGGGCACTAGGCTAGTGGCAACAACATTACAGCTAAATCTATTCTTTCACATCTATTTTCCTCTTTCTTTCTTTTCAGCACCTCCCTTTTCCCTGTCTTTTTCCTCTGGACAATTTCTAGTATAATCTGGAATGCCTGCATACATGAATGCATAAATAAAAACAAGTAATATGAAGCAACCTTATCTGAAGAAGTCTGACCACTCCCTTTTAAAAAATCCAATAAATTGTCCTTTTTCAGCCATGGAGTACCTTCTTATTAGCATTATTAAAAAAACCAATAAAAATATAAAAGAATCCAAACATTTAATGCTACATTTATTATAATACTCTATTTTAAATATTTAAGAGCAAATCTACTGTATTTACCACAAATTTAAATTAAGATTCATGTGTGATTATATTCATTATATTAGCTTTCATTATTCTGAAATATTTTATATTTCATACAATATTTATATTTCATACAATAGGGCACAGCAAGTTATATTCTTGATGCATTTAATAGCTTAAATTATTATTTTAAGCCACTTCCCCCCACCTCCCCCCATTTAGTTACAGTTAACATAGCATGCTTTGTGTGGGAGATCTACTTTTTCACCTGAGTACTAATATAGCTGGTATATCAAATGCCATTAAAGCTGCTAATCATATTCCAGCCCACATGATATTTCTTAACCAAATCTATTAACTTAATGACACGTTCTAGGTAATGTCATGAGATTATGTCCCCAAAATAAATATAAATGTAAAAAATTTTAAACCAAATATTTTTAATAAGTAGATGTAAGCATGCCTTAATGCTCTTAAATGTTTGCAACTGAGTGCTTTGGGCAGTAAAGGGTTACAATAACTATATGACATTGAATAAGCTATTAATTTTGTTACTTAGGTGCAAAAGCATCTAACTGGATCATGTGTAATCACAAACAAAAAAAGTTCTACAGATGCTTTCCCCATTCTTCCTAAAAAATAGCTGCATATTCAGATTTTTTTAACTAGATAATATTCATTTGAAAATGTCTCTTGTTGCTCACATACTTTTCAGCAGAAGGAAATTTACAGTGCAGTGGTACTACTTAGAGTTAAACTCTAAATAAAAAATTCATTGAGATTAAAAGTGAAAATGTAGTGCTCCAGGTAATTAACAGTTTTTAGGTGGTTCATTTCAGCAGGATACATAGTGGACAATAGAGTTTGAACCAATGACCGATGAGGAATGTTTTTGTTCTTCCATTTCACTTTACTAAAATTTATTCCTACTCATTTATTCAGCAAAAAAATTTTAGGGGTAAGAATCATCTTGGAGCATATATTTTTGGCTGTAATTTATACCCCAAAATATTTGACGTTTCATTACCAACACATACATATAGATAATTAAATTTACTAATGGATTTTGTGAAGAAAAAAATATGAAATAAATTTTCAGCTGGTACTGAATTTAATTTTTTTTTCTCAGTCCATATGCTACCTTTTATAATGACTCAGAAGAAGATTATTAATACAACGTATTTAAGCTGCAATATATACTTGCATTTGATTAACAACAATTGGAAATATTTTCTGTATAAGTCTTTCAATATAATAAACAAAAAGAACTACACTGTTTTGTGAAAGTACTTTGGTTAGGTATGTACTACCAAAAAATTTCTAAAAACATATTGCAAGTTTGTAACAGTACATTTGCCTCTTATTGCACATCACAGAAATTCTACCAGTGCATTATCTAAACTTAGCATTTGCTATGCTAGAAGTACCTCATTTAAAAGTAAAAAATAATTCTAGAATAAGAAATTAGTTACCTGGCTGATCAATGTGAGATTCTACTCTTTTTATCTCATCAAGCTTGCTTTGGGGCAGTGCAGCAAAGTCAAAGCATTTCTGAAAGATTGTATTCTCATCTAATGTGTAAGTCCTTTTGAAAATATTGTTAATAAATGCATTTGGAATTACTTTAAGATTATTTTATGTTATGAAGAATCCAGACAGATCTTAATAATCTATATTAAATTACAGATGTTTATTTAAATCCTTTGTTCTACTATGGTGTCAGATGCACTGATGACACATGACAGCTCTGACAACAGGTATAAAAAATTTCATTCAAATAAATATCTTCCAAAATTTCCAGATTCAAAAAGTATTTCATTACTATTTGACACTTCAGAATAGAGATCTTGCCTGTGGCTAATTTCTTAGATAGTTAAATGTTTCTAATTAATTATCCCCAAAAGAATGTATACGTAGAGTGAAAATTAATCATTTAACTTTGTTACTATTTCTGTGATCTCTGGAAGCCCAAACCCACTAAGGGAGAAGTAGAAAATAAAGATTCTATCCACCCACTCAAGTTGCAGATGACACTGAGCATACCATGACCATAAGAATTCCTATAACTTTGGTAATTGCATCGCTTGCTGATATTTCTGAGGCCTACAAATTTTTATATAAGTAATCTGCTTTGCAAAAAATTTTGTAACATTTGACATTTTGATTTAAATCTATGAACCCACATATGTAAAGTTTTCCCCTCAAACCCACTTCTGAATATAAAAATAATGGAATTCACAGTAGCAGCAAAAAAAAATGTACTTCAAACTGATCCTTTTATTAAACATAAACCATTAGGTATATTTATGAAGCAGTCTTAAGAAAGAGAAGAAGAAAAAGGAATTTCATACAAAAAGGTGCAGCTTGATCATCACACGATCAGGGAAGATCCTTCAGTTTGGGGATGTTTCCTGATCACAAAAGTGATGATAAAAAGAATGAGAAATTATATGGGTGGGAAGAAGACCCTGAGCAGAACAGTGAATAGTTACACAGCCAGACTTCATAGGAGATTGAAAAGACTTTTCTTGGATACTCAGAGGTACCTGCACAGAATTTGATGCAACCACAAACATCAATGAAGGTTGCTGTATGAAAAGCAAGACTGAAGAACAAGAGCAGTACTAGAAATGCACAGTCAGAAGGACCCTGCTCTTGCTCTCATTAGCCAGGCAAGCACAGGGAGGGGTTTTCCTCCAGTAAGCAGTGGGGTGATTAAAAGAGAGCTCGAGGGAGCTCAGCTACCCAGAGCCAGAACAGGACAAATGGGGGCATGGCACAACATTTTGCATGGCAGGCTGCGCAGGCAGGCTGCACAGGCAGGGTTTCAGGTTTCCTCCTACTAGAAGGGTTTTTAGTTTCCTGTTTGTTGTGGTTTTGTTGGTTGGTTGGTTCCAGGTTGTTTTTTTTTTGTTGTTGTTGTTAGTAATGGTTTTTAAATGATCAAAAACTGCAGTTAGTAAAAGTGTATATAGCCAAATAGAACACTCCAAAAAGGATGACCCCTTCCTGTGCGGAGTGTTTGAGCCTATCAGTGGTTCCAGGGGCAGTTGCAGACGAAGCCTGTCTGTGGTGTGAACAGGTGAATGATCTCCTTTTGCTGGTGGTTGAGCTTAGGGAGGAAGTTGAAAGCCTAAGGAGTATTAGGGAAAGTGAAAAGGATGGAAAAGTGATGGATTGGTATTAGGGAAAGTGAAGATGGATTGGTGGAGTTCTGTCATTCCATCCTTGAGGGAGGACCACCAGGAGCCAGAGGACTCCCATGCCTCCCACTGTCAGGCAATAGGAGGACAATTGGTGGATGAAGGGGAATGGAAATGGGTCCCTACTTGGGGAGGTAATAAAAATTCCTCCTCACCACCATCACCTGCCCAGGTGCCACTTCAGAATAGGTATGAGGCCCTGGATCTAGAGGGTCAGCCAGATGATGTAGAAGAAAATGATCTGCCCAGAGGGCCACCCAATTACACTTTGTCTGTCAGACAAATCACCACCTCTGACATCAAAAAGAAAAGAAGGGTACTCGTAGTGGGTGACTCCCTTCTGAGAGGAGCAGAGGGCCCCATATGTCGATCAGACCCATCCCACAGGGAAGTTCTTCTGTCTCCCTGGGGCCTGGGTACAGGATATCACTGAGAGACTTCCTGGGCTGATTACCCACTGCTGATACTCCAGGCTGGCAGTAATGAGATTGAAAAGAGGAGCATCAGGGCAATCAAAAAAGACTTTAGGGCACTGGGTCAAGTGGTTGATAGGGTGGGAACACAGGTAGTTTTCTGCTCAGTCCCTTTGGTGGCAGAGAAAAATGATGAAAGGAATAAGAGAGGACCCATGATCGACAAATGGCTCAAGAGTTGGTGTCACCAGCAGAATTTTGCATTCTTTGGTTGTGGAGCAACATTTTCAGCACCTGGCCTGCTGAAACTGGATGGGCTGCATCTCTCTAGTAAGGGCAGAAGGGCTTTAGCTCATGAACTGGCAGAACTCATTTAGAGGACTTTAAACTTGGTTTGAAGGGGGAAGGGGATGCAGCTGAGCTGTCTGGAAGCAGGCCCAAGGTGGTAAGCCTGAGTAAGGGGTGAAATCAGTAGCCCAGCTGAGGTGCGTGCACAGCAATGCACTCAGCATGGATAACAAACAAGAAGAGCTGGAGGCCAGGGTGCTACACCAAAGCTATGATGTAGTTGACATCACAGAAACGTGGTGGGACATCTCACATAGCTGGAGTGCTGCACTGGATGGCTACAAGCTCTTGAGAAGAGACAGGATAGGGAGAAGAGGTGGAGGGGTGGCCCTTTATATTAGCGAGGCTGTTGATGCCATGGGTATTGAAACTAATGATGATGAAGTGGAATGCCTATGGGTGAGAATTAAGGGGAAGGCTAACAAGGCTGACATCCTACTGGTAGTCTGTCATTGTCCACCCAACCAGGAAGAAGAGCTGGACAGCTTATTCTACAAGCAGTTGGAGAATGATTCAGGATCACCAGTCCTTGCAGGTGATTTTAACCTGCGAGACATCTGCTGGGAGCTTAATGCAGCAGAAAAGAGGCAGTCCAGGAAATTTTTAGAGTGCATGGAGGACAACTTTTTGTCAAACCTGATGGGTGAGCCCTGCAGGGGAGGGACTATGTTAGATCTGTTGTTTGCAAATAGAGATGGGCTGGTGTGAGATGTGGTGGTTGGAGGCCTCTTGGGGCACAGTGGTCATGAAATTATAGAATTCTTATTATTTGGTGAAATCAGGAGGAATTCTATAAGACTCTTATACTTGACTTGCAGAGGGCAGACTTTGGCCTATTTAGGAGATTTATTTAGAGGCTTCCTTGGGAAGCAGCCCTTAAAAACAAAGGAGTCCAGGAAATGTGGGCATGCTTCAGAACAGAGATCTTGAGGGCACAGGAACAGACTGCGCCTTTGTGCTGAAATATGAGTCAATGAGGCAAACATCCAGCCTGGATGGACAGTGAGGTTTTGAAGGAACTTCAGAATCAAAAGAGGATGTAAGAAGAAGGTGTTGATGTTGGAAGAAGGGTCACGTCTCTCAGGAAGTATTTAAGGAGGTTGCTAGGGCATGTGGGAAAAAAATTAGAGGCCAAAGATCAGTTCAAACTTAATTTGGCAACTTTTGTAGAAGATAATAAAAAATGTTTTTACAAATATATTTTCAGCAAAAGGAAGGGTAAGACCAACCTTTGTTCTCTTCTGGATGTGGGAGGGAACTTAGAAACTACAGATGAGGAGAAGGCAGAAATGCTTAACACCTTCTTTACCTCAGTCTTTAGTGGGAAGACAGCATGTCCACAGAACAACTGTCCTCTTGGGTTGATAGATGATGTCAGGGAGCAGAATGGTCCCCCTGCTATCCAGGAGGAGGCAGTCAGAGAACTGCTGAGCTACTTGGATGGTCATAAATCCAAGGTCCACCTCCCAGGGTGATGAGGGAGCTGACAGATGAGCTTGTGAAACCTGTCTTCATCATTTACCAGCAGTTCTGGCTCACTGGTGAGGTTCCAGTGAGGAGGCTGGCCAATGTGATGCCCATTCACAAAAAAGGGTGGGAAGGAGGATCCTGGTAATTATAGACAAGTCAACCTGACCTCAGAACCTGGTAAGGTAATGTAACAGTTTATACTGAGTGTCATCATGCAGCACTTAGAGGATAGCCAGGGTATCAGACCCAGCCAGCATGGGTTTAGGAGGGGTAGGTCGTGTTTGACCAACCCAGTCTCCTTTTATGACCAGGTGACCCGCCTGGTGGATGCAGGAAAGGCTGTGGATGTTGTCTATTTGGACTTCAGCAAGGCCTCTGACACCGTCTCCCACAGCACACTCCTGGAAAAACTGGCACCTCATGGCTTGGACAGGAGCACTCTGTGCTGGGTTAGGAACTGGCTGGATGGTCTGGCCCAGAGAGTGCAGGTAAACGGGGCTGCATCCAGCTGGGGGCCAATCACCAGTGGTGTCCCTCAGGGGTCTGTGTTGGGGCCTGTCCTGTTCAATATTTTTATTGATGACATAGATGAGGGTATTGAGCCCTTCATTAGTAAATTTGCAGAGGACACTAAGCTGGGAGTGTGTGTCATTCTGTTGGAAAGGAGGAGGGCTCTGCAGAGAGACCTGGAATGGTTGGATGGATGGGTAGAGTCCAATTAGATGAAGTTTAGTAAGTCCAAGTGCTGAGTCCTGCATTTTGGCCACTATAACCCCCCTGCAACATTATAGTTTGGGGATGGTGTGGCTGAACAGTGTCCAGGCAGAAAGGGACCTGGGCATGCTGGTGACAGCTGGCTGAACATGAGCCAGCCCTGGGGCCAAGAGGGCCAACTGCTCCTGGCCTGTGATCAGGAATAGTGTGGCCAGCAGAAGCAGGGAGGTCATTCTTCCCCGGTACTTGGCACTGGTGAGGCCACACCTGGAGTGCTGTGTCCAGTTCTGGGCCCCTCAGTTTGGGAAGGACTTTGGGATTCTTGAGGAAGAACGTTGAGACGCGTAGAGCTCTTGTGTCCAGAGGAGGGCAACAAGGCTGGTGAGGGGCTTGGAACACAAGACCTGTGAGGAATGACTGGGGGAGATGGGATTGTTTAGCCTGGAGAAAAGGAGATTCAGAGATGACCTTATCCCTCTCTACAACTCCCTGAAAGGTGGCTGTTGTCAGGTGGGGGTTGGTCTCCTTCTCCAGGCAGCAACAGACAGAATGAGAGGACACAGCCTTAAGCTGTGCCAAGGGAAATACAGGGTGGATATTAGGAGAAAGTTTTTACAGGAAGAGTGATAAATTACTGGAATTGGCTGCCTGGGGAGGTGGTGGAGTCACCTTCCCAGGATGTATTTAAAAAAATATTGGATATTGCACTCAGTGCCATGGTTTAGTTGAGGTGTTAGGGCTGGGTTGGACTCGATGATCTTGAAGGTCTCTTCCAACCTTGTGATTCTGTGTGACTTATGAGCATTAATTGTTACATCTATATTCCCACCTGTGTAGCTCTAACTGAAGTTAGCTTTAGTGCCTCAGAAGGTAACAGCAGTAAAACTATTTACACCAGCACTTCCATACATTTTACTTGGGATCTCATTCAAACTTCTGCTTAAAAATATAAAGAGTATATACAGCACAGTGGATAAAAACAAGAGATTATCTTAGGGCTCAAGCATCATGTGGCAACATGCGCTATAATGAACAATTTGTCTTCTTTTTTCCATTTTTCCTCTCAACACACATAATCCATTACCCTGACATTTTTATTTTATATTAATTTCCTCTTCTTATTATTTCTCATAGCTACCACAGCTCCATTACATCTTCTATAACAAGAAGACTGATGTTAAGTAAAAGTTGGATCCAATTAATCAAGAACTGTAGACCACAAATTATTTTATACTTGCCTTGAGCTGGGGAAGATAATTTCCTTCAGGTAGTGTTTGGCAAGATTTTGGCATAATAAAATCCTGTATATACAAGTAGACTCCATCCTGCTGTCAACAGGAAATTACTGTTAGTAGAGTAATTTTGTTTTAGAAATGTCACCCGTAACTACACACTTTCTATTGGGAGCAAAAGCAAATGAAGGTTTAGCACAAGTTTTGTTGATTTATTCAACTGTTGCTATAAAGCATGTCAGTTAAGCTCACTGCTCCACAGCTCTGACCGTTTCTGGTTTATTATTATACTGCTCCATCCTTGCAATATATGTTTAAGAAGAAAAAAAAATAATAGTAGTGACAGAAAATAACAGCAAGTGACTACCCATTCTTCATTTCCTGTAGTTCCTCTCAGTGCTAAACCAAGCTAGGCATATACCCGTAGCTGTATGACAAACCTTATTTTTGTCAAACCTCTGAAATCATGCCAGGGAGGCATCCACATCTGTATTATATTAAGATACTGAAAGCAGCTCTGAAATGCAAGTTTTTGAAATGCATTTCCAAATAAGATGTTCAAGTGTCATGGAAATTCAAGACTTAAATATTTAGGCTGACGATTAAATTGACATATACACGGAGCTCTAAGAACATCAAGAAATTACATAAGCTAAACATATTTATGACTATGTGTAAAGCTGATTCAACGTTTTTTTCCCCTGACTCCAAAAAAAATATTATATAGTACATATATATTGTTTCTAGGGGATTGCATATTCCCATGAAGCAGAGATAAAGTGGGAGAAAACCAAGGAGACAGAATGCTCCTGCCCAGTAGTCACTTTATCATATCGCAATTCCACAATATTACTTATACAACAGACCTTTCAGAGAGCCATGGTAAAATCAATATCATATATTCTGTTTATTTTCACTGAAGTGAGCTACCATTATTTATATTTACCATTTATCAGAGACTGGGGGATCAGCTACTAGAACAGTAAGCATACCTTAAAGCCTTGTATTTGTAGGTTATCACTGGAATAAGCCAAAGTTTTCAGATACTGCCTGTTTCTCACAAGGACTTTACACTTTCATTTCTTCCTCCACTAACAATTAAAATTGGTATATGGGGAGGGGAAAGGGAGTAAGGAATAGTTGTAACATCAAATAGCTGGCATCTCACATAAAATACTTTATTTTTCATGTAGGCAGGAAGGTTTTAATCCTGCCTGGTATTTTGTAAGTACAAACTGACCAGAGCTCTGGAGATTTCAGCCAAGGGGAAGGAACATCAGTCTTGAGGGAATACTATTACACTGAATGTCTTATACAGAGAAAAACCTGAGAGGTATCCACAAAAGCCCACTTTGAGTGTGCTAAACTAATTAGGCTATAATATACCACTAAAAATAATTTGTTTGTACTACTAAAATTCTGGGGAAATCTGTCTCAGCAATAAAGCCCAGCTGTTGCTATTCAATATATTTTGATTTTGGACCTCTTGCAGTTCAGATAATGTTGAAGAAAGGCAGCTGAGAGCTGCTCTGATTAGCAAGTATTTGTACCTGGGGTGAAGTAAAAGTGAGCTGAGCTGCTACAAATTTTCTTTCCATTTATAATATAATTTGTATACTTTCATAAACAAAAAGCTATTAACACTACTCCCAAACAGGAAAAGCTGGTATAAGAAAGTTTCTTCCCTGTTCTCCAGCTGGCTGTAAAAGATAGTTACATATAGAACTTGATCTGACAAGTGATAGTATACCTCTAAATGAACTCCACTATGAGTAATTTGAAGAGTCACAATGGAATAAACATGGAGTTTTAGATATCGCTTTCTAATACCTTGCAATACTATTTCCCATGTTTCCTGATACCAACTGAGAATAAAATCTTTGTCTACTAGCATGAAAACATAATGTGGAGCTCTACAAGCTAGTATTTTATGTTCATTTCAGTCTTAATATTTCGAAGTATTGCAGACTTTGCCACCTGGAAGAGCAAGGCCATAGGAGATATAAAAGAGATATTGCTAATTAAGAAGGCTATAATTTACTTAAATGAGTGAGTCAGAAATAAAGTTGTTCATCCAATTCTCCCTCCAGAAACTTCTACAGGGTAGATCTTAGCAAAACTAGAACAGTTATTAAATAGCAATGCCACTTAGGCATTGGACAGATTAATCACAACTGACAGATTAAATAAGTTTTGTCTTAATTAAAAAAGATTATGTTTCCTTCACCAACAAAGATATTCTCAGACAAGAACTAAAAATTTTATTATTCTGCTATGGATTTTCAAAGAAGAATATTATGATAAGAGCCTTGTGCAGCCTTGGAATTCCATAAATTATATGAAGTTACAGAAGTTTAATTAACTGCAATTTTATTAATCAGAGTTCATTATCAAAATCTCTATCAGACTGACTAAAAGCAGAAATATTTTTGGCAAATCTAGACTGTGGACTTTCAAAGAGAAAAGTAAAACAGACACAAAGACATAATACATAAAAGATCCTCAACATTATGCACCAATTTTCACTAATCAGTCAATCTGTCCAGACTCCACTCCCAAGGGTCACAGAAGGGAGAGAATGAAAAACAGTTTACCTAAAGGAAGCAAACAGATTCTCCACACCACAGGCAAAAGCCTCCATATTTCAGAAAGACTGAAGTGATGGGGTAAACTGGGCATAGAGGATATTGTTATTCTGTGTAGCATTTGTTTTGTAACAGGAGAGTAGTTCATTAAAATTGTTTATCTGTAGAATTATTCATGTTGTTGTTTGAAAAACTGATGTCTACTTCATACCTTCAATTCACCCTTACAAAAAAAGAGTAGTCCTAGTGTAAGACCACTCAGCAGAGCATAAAAAATAGACATCTGAAAGGGGTTTATTTTTTTAAATATTTAGTGACACAAAAAAAGTTTATCACAACTAATTTGAGTCTTTAAGTATGAACCAAAAGGGATTTTTCTTGGATTATTTTTTGTTTGCTTGCTTTTATTTTTATTTCTGCTTTTTTCCCCAGCAATGTTTTTAAATTTAAATTTTAAATTTAAATTTTAAAATTCTTTTTAAAATTTAATTCTATAAATTATGCATTTTGAGAGAAAATAAAGAAAGTAAAACTTGCTTTTCTTTTAAATTTAAAGGAAATATCAACCATTACTTAATGATTAATAGGTTAATTTTACTAGGCCACATTTTACTTTTTGGGATATTTAGAGGAAAAGAAAAGTTAAGGAAAGTTAAGGAAAGTTAAGAGGAAAGGAAAGGTGCGGAAAGGAAAGGTGCGGAAAGGAAAGGTGCGGAAAGGTGCGGAAAGGTGCGGAAAGGAAAGGTGCGGCAAGGAAAGGTGCGGAAAGGAAAGGTGAGGAAAGGTGCGGAAAGGTGCGGAAAGGAAAGGAAAGGAAAGGAAAGGAAAGGAAAGGAAAGGAAAGGAAAGGAAAGGAAAGGAAAGGAAAGGAAAGGAAAGGAAAGGAAAGGAAAGGAAAGGAAAGGAAAGGAAAGGAAAGGAAAGGAAAGGAAAGGAAAGGAAAGGAAAGGAAAGGAAAGATAAAAGAAAAAAAAAGAAAAGAAAAAGCATTATTGAAACAGTTTTCAGTCATGTGAGATGATTCATTTTATTTTGATTCAGTGGCCTGGATTTTACTTGATAGAAAGTTCTTTCCAGAGCCATCCTCACATACTTTCCCTGCTTCAGTTTCTTTTCTCTGTAAAGACAGACAGCCTGCCATCTATTACATCAATGGCCTATTAAGGTAAATTTTTTAAAAGCTCTTTTCTTCAAAGGCACGTTTGTTGTTCAAAAAATTTGAAATTAATCTGGGTAAGCTGGGTAAAGTATAAAGTACAACCCGGCTCAAGATGAAGTTTCTTTCTGCAGGACCCAGTGCTAGTGCTTCTGTCACCTCTAGTAGTATGTGCTCTGCTTTTTCAGTTGTATTTTTTTGTTTTGTCAACAGATATAACACAGCCTATAGAGAATGGCACACTAATGTAGAAAAATCACAGGCTAAAAATAAAAGTTTTGTCCCTTCTGTACCCTGAGGTACAGGTACAGAATAAATACATATATTAAGTTATGATCCTCTATAATATCTCAAAACAGATCTTGCCACTTTTCTGTTGGCACCTTTCCTCTGCATGAATGGACATGCAACAACTTGTTTGATTCCTGCTGCTCCCCACCTTAGTCTAGGAGTCTGACATGCTTTTTAACTACAAGACATTAGGTTAAAATAATGGTATCAAAACCTAGTATTATGTTCAAGTAACATGTTGATGAAGATGTACTAGTTTAATCTGGGATTTTTAGGTTATCTGCATGCAGAGTTTCCATTTTGACCACATCTTTCTGTAGATTGTCAATTGGGTTTTTTTTCTGTGGTTGGTTGGTTGGTTTGTTTTATTGTTGCATTAATTGAAAGATGCCAAAAATATAGGGCTGTAAGAAACATGGATGTATCTGTAACATTTTTCCTTTTCAAAATATCTCCTCTGTAGTCCAGAATTTCTATCTCGCTAGAACATTCGCATCCGTGAAACTTTAAACTTGGTAAGTTTTTATCCTGGTCTGATACTTATTCATCCTGAGTATGACCTACTTTTTTGCACATATTTTAATAACTTTTGAACCAAGATGCAAAAAGCAGTGTATAAGATATGGAAATGACAGACAATAAAAGAGTGGCATAGCATTTCTCAGATACTTAGGGAAAAATTCCAGAACAGAGCCCAGCTGGAGTTAAACCCAGCAAGGAATATTAGAGATAAGAAAAAAAGGCTTTTGCAGTTAAACTAATTGCAAAAAGAAGTTCAGGGAAAAGGTGGGTTTGCTGATGGGCAGGGGAGCTAACAAGTGAGAGATGGCAGGGGGTGGGCTAAAGAACTCAATGTCTTTGTGTCTTGATCTTCATTGCCTGTTCAGACACCTCTGTGTGTAGCTGCATAGTCTGGGGAGTGAGACAGCTATCATCGGGGAGAAATATCTTAGAAGTACCTAGAGAAACTGGATATATTTAAATTCATCAGCTTGAACAGCAGGAACATTTCATCAGCTATTTCAGCATGAAAGTGCTGAAGGAGTTGGTGGATCATGATTGTAAGGTGCCTGTGTTCAGTGAAAAAGAGTGACAGCTGGAGGAGAGATCCATAATTGAGAAAAAAACTTCATTATTCACTTCATTAAGACATGTCAGAAGCAGAGCCTGAATAACTGTGGGCTGGACAAGCTCTTCTTTCTTCTTGGAGGAGAGCAGGTCACTTTGGGATGTATGTCTAGACATGTGCAAGCGAGTGAGTAAACAGGAATACTCAAGCAAGATTTAACAATGGCAAATTATGTTAGATAAACTGATAGGTTTTTCACCAAGATTGGCTACATGGATAAAGCAGAGGGCTGAAAGCTCTATACCTTGACCTCTTCTGGTCTTCTGACACTATGTCCCACAATATTCTCTTTTGCCCTATGAGAAAATATGGCCTGAAATAATTGGGCTGTTGGAGTGAGTCCAAAGGAGTTTAAAAAAGTTAACCTTTCTTAAAGGCTTTGCTAAAAATCTAAGTATAAAACATCCAGTATTCTTTTATAGAACAGCATTTTTCCTGAAAACTTAAAAAAATTTGAAATCTGAAATGTGCATTCATTTTACCCAGTGTTATTTTTCCAACACAAACATTACATTAGTATCTTTTTACTTGTAAATTTTAAGGTCAAAATGGCAAAGTATAAGGCCATATTGTATATCTGGTGAAAAAAAGTCACACATTAATCCTCCTAATTAATTTACATACCAATTAAATAAAAGCTTTTGTAGATGCAGTTTAAACATTCCTGTACAATTAGTAGTCTTAAAATATGAAATTATACTGCTTCTATTGAAAAAGGAACATAACAAAAATTGTCCAAAGTACAAGACTATCTGACTTTAAATAGATTGTAATTTGAAAATAAATGTAATTGCAATTAAATTTTTATAAAGGTGTACTTTCTTTTACAAAGTTCTAAAATGTCATATTCTTAAAAGTTCATCTAACATGTGAAAGAAAATTTCATTACTAAGGAAGAATTCATTACAGATTAGAGAGAAAAAAAAATCTGAAGGATTCAGGTTATATTTTCAGTCAATTTTAAATTCTATATCTTTAGACTGCATTTTTATTTTTGAAAAACAGAAATGGTGTTAGAAAGAATCTCATTGGGTGCTGATTTGTGAGTTTTTCTTATTTCATGCAAAGGGGAAGGAAAAAAGATGCACACTTGAAGAAGAGAAGCAGTGAAACAAACCACAAGCATCATTAACTCAGGGAATGGTAACATCTGAAAGATTGTGTGGATTCAGTGCTCTAAAAAATGTTTTGTCACTAAGACATTTCTGCTATTTCTCCTCTGATTGCCATTGTGTTTAGAGAAATAGCATTTTGTGCCATCTTTGTAAACAGGATTACATCAAAGGAACACCATGTTTACCTTTAATTCCCAGTGGAAAAAATCCATAACTCCCCAAATGTGGTAAGATGCTGAAGACAGAAGGGAATATTGCATTCTGTTCAGTTTGATTTGCCTGCTAAGTGAAGGGAAAAGACAGCACAGTATCTGAGACAGAGACGGATCAGCTGTATGTCAAAGCTGCTCATACAGCATAGTGGTGTCTCTGCAAGCAGGATGTACAGCTCTTGCTGAAGAGATGAGGGATCATTCCACATAAGGAGGAAACAATCACTACCAACAGAGTTGAGAGTTGCTCTTAAAAAACTTCTGAAATTATCTTTAATGCTCTTGTACAAAAGAAGCCAGAAAATAACTGTGAGTAGATTGTTGTGCATGATTACAAATTATCAGTTTCAGAGAGGCAGAAATTCCAATTTCTGTGTGATCCATATGTGCTAGCTTTCTGCACAAGTGTAGAAGGAATATGCAAAGATTGTCACTGTGTTATATATAAATTTAATGGAACATGAGCCAGTAGTGTGTCCAGAAGTCAGTGGGATCCTGACCTGTATCAGAGTAGTGTGGCTAGCAGGACTAAGGAAGTGATTTTCCCCCTGTACTCAGCATTGATGAGGCAACACCTCAAATTCTGTGTTCAGTTTTGGGCCCTTCACTTCAAGAAAGACATTGAGTTGATGGAGAGAGTCCAGTGAAGGGCAACAAAGCTGGTGAAGCACCTGGAGCACAAGTCTTATAAGGAATTGATGAAGGAAGACCTTATCCTCTCTACAACTACCTCAAAGTAGGTTGTAGCCAGGTGGGGTTTGTCTCTTTTAATTGTAGGACAAGAGGAAATGGTCTCAAATTGTTCAAGAGGAGGTTCAAAGTGGATATGAGGAAAAACATTCTTCACCAAAAGAGTTATCAGGCACTGGAACAGGTTGGCCAGGGAAGAGGATGAATCAGCATCCCTGGAGGTAGATGAGGCACTTAGTGGCATGGTTGAGTGATGGACTATACAGCGTTAGGTTTACTACTGGACTCCATGGTCTTAAATATCTTTTCCAATCTAAATTATTCTGATTATATCTTAAATGATAAGGACAATGTTTTGATGTTTAATGCTTTTACCAGTACAGTTATGTCACTGCCTGCCAAGGCCACCACAGAGCAATAAAGGAATTTTGGTACATTAATTCCCCAAAGTTTTAAGAACAGTGTGTTAAGTTGTTAATAATGTAACATTTTTGTAGACCTCAAAAAACAACTTAAAAAATTGTTTGACAGAAAAATTAAGTATTTTATTGCTAAGTTTCAGAACAAATCACTGAGGAAGATCTTTATACTGTCTTAAATGAGATCAGAGACAAAATTACTGCGGAGTAAATAGATATTTGGTGTACTTGGGAGACTACAGAGTGAACTGAACTGGGAGATTGTCCATTATGCTCTATAGTTGAAGCCAAAAGATATGTCAGATCTATCACCATTGTATGCACCTCTTCTAGGCCTTCAGTGTAGCAGTTACTCCACCTCCTAAGTACAATTCAAAAGGAAGCGTCAAAAAAGAAAATAAAGAAGAAACCATCAGCTTGTAAGTAGCCACTAAAAATAGCAAACTCCTGGGAAGCAACAGTATTTCTCCTTTGAAAAAATGGCAGTAGGAGTCTGACAATCTGTTCTGCATATCTTCACTGACGTAGGAATCATCAGCAAACCACTTGATTTCTGGTTGCTACTCAGTCATAGGCACCATTATTAAAATTGATTCAATTCATTGTGTGCCTTATGGGCAGTTAATTCTACATTTTAAATTGGTAGAATGCATTCAAATCATTGAATAAACAACAGTAAAATGTAAAAGAAAACCAAGCATAATTTAAACTTTTGCTTTACCATGAACAGCATGTCAGCTTCAGAAACAGCAATGATAAGGATATTAATTTATATTATAGAAGATTGATAAATGTATTTCCAGGACATTCCAGGAAAAAAAAGAGATATATTACATGCCTTTGACTTATGTTTTTTTTCCATACATTTATATACCTAAGCCATTCCATATTTATTGCAGAAAGCTGGCAACTATGGCCAAAAATGCCTTCTACTCCCTATGACAGTAACTGTGATAGCACACTTGTTCACAGCATAAGCAGTATGGTGTGGCATTGTAACATAGACTTGGATGGGCAGAAGGATGGCCTGTGCCATGTCTCATGCAAGGATGGAAATGCTAACCATTTCTAACTTCAAAATTACATCTATTTACTAGATTGAATCATTTTATTACTAAGGTGGACAAATGTAATAATCACCTTGCAATTAGCATCCAATTTTATTAGAAACTTAGAATATATTGCTCACATAATTTTTTAGTACATGATGCCAATCTCCAACGAACTCTGTTCATTCTTTGAGTCTCTGAATAGAGTAGTTTTTTTGTTTTCCCATGAATTTCCAGTGGTCCAATTTCTCCTTCACTATTAGAGAGTATTTTTAACCACAAGGATTCTAGCAGTTTCTCTAAACATTCTGCATTGTATAACTTTAAACACAGTTTTCTCAGAAATTACTTGCTACAAAACGCATGATGATCACACAAGTCTGAGGCCCTTACAGGTACTGCATAAAACACGTTGGAATTCACAGAAGTATGGACTAAGAAAGCACTATGATTTAGAAAAACAATATAAAATGATAAGTGTAGTATAAATTCTCCAAGATGAGTGTCATTATTTGCATTCTGAAAGACTGAACATAACTCCCAAGTAAATTTAAACTTTAGTAATTCCCCATTGCCTAAGTATTTTTCTGATGGGAAAATACAGAAGATTACTAATATGAAATGAGCATATAGTCCTGTTTCACATCAGCAACCCACAGAGTTTAAATATTTAATTTCAGATTCATTTGGACTGGATGAACAGTAACAGTAAAATAGCTCTAAAATAAAAAAATAAATAAGGTAAAATAATTGATATTGGCCAGAGCAAGAGGTTGGACATCCAACAAAAGAATTTTGCCAAAGAAAGGTTAGATTCATCCACAACAAATATGGAGAACAAAAATAACAAATTATCAGACCTCTGGTTTTCAAGTATCTATCTTTAACTTAATTTTTACCTAAAGTCGGTGTTTCATCTGTAACTTATGTGAATAAATTTATTATTTTCTGAAAGCCACAAGTTTGGTCTTAAACTCAGTGAGAACAAACAACACTTCTTTCGAAACTGTGAGTTTCTCTTTAAAGATGTACTGAAAAACTGAACTATCAGAAAGTTGTGAGTGGTCTCAATAACATGAATCAACATGTCTTCTTTCTAACTGCAGGACACAGTTTTCCAAATTTTCCTAATTCCCATATGTAGAATACCTTGCTACTTCTGCTGAAATGTAGTTTCATGAATTATGAAGCACTCTCCATCTGTTGGCCACCCTTATATTTCTTTTCTTCATTGACCACCTAATTCCTATAAAATACTTGCCTCTGGCTGGATCAAATTTCTTGTGAACACTTGAAAAAAAGTCACAATCTCTTCAGAATTAAGTAAAAAATTACATGTAGCCTCTACTGTGTCAACACTACAGACTGGTAATGAGGAAATGTCACTTCATTATAATAACTTCCAGTATTTTGTGAAGCTAAAGGTCAATAGTCATGTCATTCTTGAAATGCTGGTATTTATGATTTTTCCATTACTTCAATGGATGATCACTGAAAAATGAACAGTATCAGAGGATGATATGTTATCCTCCTTAACAAGGTCAGGGAAGAGACATGACCTTTATCAATCAGAATTCAAACACACTGAAGAAGAGCTATTAGTATAAAATTGTGTTCTCATTTCACTAAGTCAAAAACAATTCTACTGATTGTAAAACATCTCTGCATTTTAAAGAATATATAGAGGTTTAAAACCCATTAAAGTTATTAGCCATGTCTCTCAATGTACTGATGAGCAACCAGAGGCAAAACCAAAGTCAGACAAAATAAGATTATTTATCTTAGGGCTATAGATGGCTGGTCTCTGTAGACACAATCTGTACAGCTCTTTTTTCAAAGTAGTGAATTTGTTTTTATAACAGGAAAAAGTCTCTCATACCTGTTTTAAAAGTTCTAAGTCCCTGCTGGAAATACACCTGTACTTTACAGAAAGGCTTTCTTTGTTCTGCATTCTTTTACTGTACTGTATTCTGAAGTCTCATACTGCAGAGTGAATTTTGAACACTTACATCTTTCTTTGCATTTTTAAAGGGTAATGTTCACTCAATAGCGCAACACCAGAAGTACATAATTATAAAGGGTGAAAGAAACTGCATTCAAATTACCCGTGAGTTTAAATGCTTGGCTCTGTATAATTACTTTCAAATTATTTCTGTCAAACACACGTTATAGTTGAGTTAGTCATTTATATTTTAAAAAGAAAATTAAGAAAATAAAGGAAGAACTTATTCAGAATTTTTAATAAGCACAGCTTCTTCTTTAGCAAACGGTATCAGGTTTTTAAACTACTTATTACTTAGCCAGCTAAGTTCAGTGGATAGTTAGGAAAACAGATTAACACATTGTAGACTACAACTCCAGCTTTCAATAGGGAAAAGATAATGATCTAACATAGATACAGTATAAAATAGCAGCATATTTCTATGTAAAATATTTGCATATTTTAAATTTTTTTCTTTTTACTGCTCTCACATCCATCAGTGACTTGGAAGCATAATATTGTGATGTATGCTACATTGTGTTCTGTGTAGCTGATATGTTAGGACAGGAGGCAAGAAAAAATAAAATAAATCTTCTGTCCTCTTCACTAAAGTTGTATTTATGATCACCAAGACCAGCTATTCTGTGAACTTCAAATCTATTTGGAAGCAAAGAGTCAACTGCACACTTACAAAGATGCACAGCAGGGCATCTAGAAGTGCCAAGCTGGATTCTGTTTTTCTGATTTACCAACCTTAAAAAAAATTCTATCTATATATATAGAAATACAGATAAAACCATTTAAAACATACCACATGATTTCTTTCTACTTGTAAACCACATTTTACGCAAAAATTAAAACCTTCTGTTGAACTGTTGAAATTTTAAAATGTTTATTGGTCTATTTTTCTTATTGTTCTTGTTAACATTCTTCATCTACAAAGATTTCCTGAGACTTAAAACACAGACTTCAGTGCTAAGTCAGTTGAAATTGGTAGATGAAACTGAAAAAAACTAATGAAATGCTCTAACAGTTGTAATGTCAGAGCACTTCAGATAGAAGTGTTTGTCTCTAATACTACTTTAAACATACACTTCATACTGTAAGGAAACACTTCAGGCTTTTTATTGATATAAAGCTTCCTTTTCCAAACCTCTTAAAATACAGAGATCATCTCTAACACCACCTGCAGTGGGGTGGAAAGCAAAGAAAAGTGGCCTAACTTAAATCTTATCGTTGATGAGGGACTCCATTGGATTATATTGTGCTAAAACAGAAAAAAGTCCTGTGTGGAGCACTTGTAGCTTTTGGATGGGTTTGAACAGCACAGGTATTTCAGCTGTGTGCTGGCAGGTTTCTGGAGCAGGCTGGAGTGTACAGCTACACTTCCTGTCCCTGTTACCTTTGTCCCTTGAAATATCCTCATTCAGACACTAGGAGTTTCACCTTATATGACATGCAATATTCCTTATGTCCAGAGTGAAATCCTTTGGCCAGGATGTTGAGATATTGCAAATCTGAGGTTGTTGACTGAGCTGGAAGTAGAGTTTGGAAAATGAAATCTTGTTTAATGTCACTAAGGTCTGTTTTAAAGGTTAAATTACGCAAATGAAAAGTCTGCCAGTGATTTCCCAGGCAAGTTCCAGGGCATGTTTTCCTTACTTCATATGAGTGAACTCCATACAGCAAAATTTACTGAGAAGAATCCAGAATTATTTAGAACGAAAGAGGATACTGCCAAATAATTATGAAGCAATCACTATATATGGTGATGAGTGGCTAGACTAGAGTAATTAAGCAAATCAAGGGGCTTCTATCTCAGTATCTGTAACCTGCTTTGCTGATGCCTTGGAGAAAATGTGTGTAGCACAGAATTGTCACAGGAGTGGCAGGGGAAAACGTCTTGGGCTGTGATGTGTATCAGAAACTCAGCTGATGTAATCTTTAGTATTATGAAGAAAATATTTATGCACAGGAATTCTTTTCTCTCAGATGAATCAGAAAAAAGCAACTTTTTTATGAGTTGGTATATTTCAATGAAATTGTTGCATATTCCATGATGGAAAAAACTAACACAAGTGCCATGAAAATTTTACCTAAAGTTATATAATTCTCCTTTAAAAATGTGTGGGTTTATCCCACTGAGGACAGATTTTTTAGAGCTGATAAAATGTTGTTTTGATCTGTTTTCCTGGGGAATTTTTCTGTAATTAATTAAAATGAAGAAATGCATTCTAAACCACAGAATCTTCAGGGACCCGTGTGGGCGCTGGAATCCATGATCTTAATATTCTCTGAAGGAATAAAGTATATAGTACAGAAATTAATATGGTTGATATGTAGTTCTTAAATGTAGAACAACTTTTTGATTCTGAGCAAGCACCCATTTGAATTGAGTCCACATTAAAATTACTGTGAAGCAAAAGTGGTATGAACTCACATTTTAATAAAAATATCATAAAACTTTTTCACATTATAAGGAAACCATTGGATTGCTTGCTGCAAAATTCCTAAATGCCAGTCAGCTTACACCAAACTGTTCAAAATATCTTTTCAAGCGGAAGGTACTGTTTATTAATTGGCAAAAAAATACTAAAATACATTTATCTCAATCCTTTAGCACTACATGTTTTAGCAATAATTTGGTTGTTAAGTTATAGTAACATATCCTTCCTGGGGGAAAGGGAAACTAACAGGAGATTGAACATAACTGTAACAAAAATTAATTTTTTCAGCTTCAGTGGAACTTGGTTTTGGATGACATGACTATTAAGTGCTAACTGGTTTAAGTATGAAAGTTATAATATAAATTCTGACACTTTTAAATGGAAAAGAGACAGCATTGTAATTAAGCCTCACAATAGTGGTGTGGTGAGGTGTGAAAAATAGGAGGCTTATTCAGCACCCAAGATAAATTATTGTAAATCTGTAGTAGGTGTATGTCAAAAATTAATTCAAAGTGCACAGCAGAAGACTTTTTATTACTTCTAAAACGCATGACACTGCAAGTTTTACTGCTGACTGCTGTGTTCAGGATTTAGTCTGTGGAAAAGGGATACTAACTAAACTCTTTGTAACTGAAAGTCTTCAGCATGTTTTATCCATATGAATACTATAAACCCAGAGTGTTGAAGAGAGAATAATTTGTTTCACTGTATCATTCCTTTCATTTTGTAATACCTCAATATTTAAATTCTCAATCCTTGTTCAGTGAAAAAAATCAGAATAAGAAAAAACCAAAAACACCAAATACTAATACTCTAACATTTTTATTAATTGAAAGAATTCAGACAAAGTCTTTAGAACATACATTTTTGGAAAAAAATAATCTCTCTCTTTAAACTGGGAATTTTCTTTCCTCTTCATATATTTGCTGGCATATAGCTATTTCTCATTACTTTCAAGTAGCATTCAGAAATGGAGAAAAAAATCTTGTAATGCATCTTAGCCAAAATAATCTAGGGGAGATATCTGAATATGCTATCTCCAACACAAAGCTTTTTGTTTAATTCAGTAAATACATAATCTAGAAGCACATTCCTTACAGAACTATCAAAACAGACTTGAATGTCATAGACATTCACATGCAACTTGAATGTTTGGGATTTTCAAGTGTGGACACTTCATTTCAACTCATCAGATTGAATGCAATTTACTAACTGGATTAATTGTAGTGATTCTAAACAGATTTATAATTGCAAATGAAAGACAAAAACACAACCCAAAGGTTTCTATCAGAATGACCAGTAAACAACCATCTTGGTGAACTGAAGTAATTATTTTCAGAAATCAGAGCATTACTTCACATTGAAAGGATAATCTTCTTGCCAGAAGTCATAACAGCGTAGTTGCTATCTTGTAAAATATTTCTTCTAAGTCTATTTAGAAAATGTTTTATTCTTGTATGCATATAGCCAGAGAGGAAATGCATGTAGACTCAAGTGGATATGTATTTCACTTAATAAATTAATGAAAAATATAACTTCTATTAAACTGGAAGTTTAAGTTTTGAAACAATGAGAAAATTATAGAGACAACCACAGAAATCTCTCATCTGCACCCTACTAGAAATTCAAAACTATGGTCTACTTTGTGACATGAACATAATAGCCAAGCATGTGAAATGAATTTTCTCTAAACTAAATCTACTTCTTAATAGTCAATTTTCTTTCTGTACATTTTAACTGTGTGATGATCTGGGGAAGAAAGAACAAAGTCTGAATGATCAAGTAGAGGGAAAAAAGAGGTTTTTTTAAGATTTCCAATTATTTAATTTTAGAATTAGTCCTGACTTTTGATTGCTTAGTATTCTTTAAAAATTAAAAAGGGATTAAGAAAAGGGGATAAAATAAATTTTAAAACCAAGATATTTAAAAGTTTTATAAAAATAATGCAGATTTTATAGTTTTTAAAAAGAACATTCTATTTCTTATTCTGTAGTGAAAAGATAAAATTGGTCTATCAAGTCAGTATAGTGCTCCTGTGATCATTTTATAAAATCCTCTAAATTTGAAAGAATTATCTATGGAAGCTGGCCTGGGAATACATTTTGAAAGCAAATGTTATCATGCATCTGTATCAGTACCACGTGTGAGAAATTTTTATGTTTCTTTCCTTGTTTAACCATTAGGAAAAAAAAGCACACAAAAATTAGGTCTAACAACTCAACTTAGCACTAGAAAATTGCTTTTAAGTATCTTTATATATAAGATAGATTTTACTGAATCAGAGGCTGTGATGACTTTTTCCTTTAGATCATGGAAGAAAGACAGAACTCCTTTGGCTGAGGTTAGGATACATCAACTATTAGAAAGGAAAGATTTTGTTTATTAAGGAAGACAGCATGACTCTATAATTATGATAATATGGTAAGTGCTGATAATTTGACAGAATGGAATTTAATAATTTAAATACCTTATAAGCTCTAGTTACCTTATATGCTAGCAACATATGGAAGTGATTCCAAATGACTGGAAACTAGACTGTGGACAATGACAAAAAGGCAGACACACAGGGGGTTGTGCACATTAAATAATGCTGGACTTTTTGTTGTTATAAAACTGTAAAGTAGTTATGTCTGAGGCTGTTCTCTGAAACAGAACTGCAGGATCTACCTTATTTGGTCCGGTCTTATTAAAACTTATCTGACCACTGTTATCAGTTCCACAGACAAATTACCTGTTCATCCACTGTGGATAGATCTTTAATCCTTTTATTGTGTTAACAGATAAAGTGTGATAGCCTTAATGTTTACTTATAAAACCTTTGACCTGAATGTAGAACAAACCCATAGTAGGCTACATTTTTCTGAGGTTTAAAAGTGAAGTAGGATTTACTGGCATTTGCAGCTACTCATTGTGGCATTAACCCCCTTCTGTCCCTGCCTCGTCTCGGCTGTGGGGAGATCCATCAGCCTCATCCCTTGAGTAAGAAACAGCAGGCACACATGTGGGGTACAAGATGCTGCAGCTGTCTCAGACATAACATTTGATAGACAATCATGAAGGGAAGCTGTGAGCCATGTGAACTTTCTTATTGGAAATGCAGTTCTACATTTTGTTCAGTTTACATGAAAATTTATCTTCATACTTTCCTTATTCTACACCTTTCCTTTTGAAAAATGTGAGGGGGAAAATAGAATCATTTTATAAACTTTGCGCCAGTAAAATGAAATAATTTGATTTTCTGAGATCTCTCACTGAAAGCCCATGACATAGTTTCTGTGGGATCAAAGTGTCAGGTGTTAAATCCTTTCTTCTGAAACCATACAAGATTTTTTTTCTAATACTATGAATGCTAATAGGATCCAAAATACTGTTGAAATAAGCTCTCATGAAAGGAATCTCTGTTCAGAAGCAAAAAAAGGTTACCAGAGGAAAGGGATATTTTGGAAGTGAACAAAATGTTCTTTTTATGGCTCTTCTGTCATTGTTAATGTTTTTCCAGTCTTCTAGAAATAATGAATAGCTACCATAAAGGATGAGGGAAATGAAAAAATCCTTAGAGATGTGTCAGAGTCACTTGTACAAGAATCAAGCTGATGATTTTGATGGAGGTAGCAACTGATTAGAAGGTTTTGTCACAGTTTGAAAAGATCTCTATGTGATTCTGTTAGGTTTTATTAGAAGAACCGCAGAAAGTATCAATGTGACAAAATGAAGAGTAATAAGTGGTCTGTTCTATGGAAAAGTCTCTTTTATTGAAATAAATATCACTATTCATAAATACAAAGATCATGTACCCAAATTTGAATTAATATAAAATTATCTTTTTCCTTTTTTTTTTTTCCCAGGCAACTTAGATTATTACAAAATATTTATTTTTATTTTTTGGTTATTTTTTTTCAAGGAACAAACTAGATAGGGAGAAAAGAGTGTGCAGATCAGGTGAAGGTGAAGCAAAATGGTTTTAGTCTTTTGTAAACCTTTCCCCGGTTGAGGAATTACTGAGCTAATGATGGGTTTGTTTTCTCTTTCCAGACAGATTGTCACAATTTTTTTAAATATAAAAGGGAAAAATGGGTACCAAATATAGCTGGGAACCATGAAGTACAGACTTTTTTACATGAAACAGTTTTTCCCATTTCATATTCAGAAAAATTCAGGATATGATAGTGATAAGCCTATACTTGCAGAATATAAGTAGTGTTCAACACTGACTATACATAACAATAGGATCATTTAACGGCATGTTTAATAAAGCTTTTCCTTCCTGCAGCTATTGAGTTAAACTGTAAATGTTTGAAAAGGTTGTGCTTAAAATCAATTGTTCACAATTTTTCATGGTGGAATATTTTCTGAGAAACTGTTTTTTATCAATAGAAATTTCAAGAAGAATTTCAATGCTCTTGATTAAAAGTACATTCATAGTATAAAAATTATCAGACTCGTGAACAGACTACAAACACTGCATAGGAGAATACTAGAATATAAATGTTCTGGTGTTCTACTCTTAGTTTAGCAGAACTATTACAAGGTTCTTATTAAAAACCAATATTAAACTTAGAATGTACATAGTGTTACACAAATCTCACTGTCTGGTATTCATCTTTAAAAGTGAAAAGGCACAGAGCACTCAGCTGGTGCTAATTAACGTTCACTTTCAGTCACTCCTGCTTTTGGTATATGAAGTGTTTATCTACATTTTATATCTCATATTTTTATATCAATGGAGTTTTTGCCACCACTGCAATATCCTCCTGTTTTATTTACAGTTAGATCTGAGACTTCAGTGGGGAGCTTCCCTTTGATGCTGCTCCTGGTAAAATGATATCTTAGAATATAATTCAAAATACACTAATGATGTTAAGTGATGTAAGCAGGCTTTGATTGAACTCCTCATTATACTTGATGAAGTGCATTGAAATATGTGATGTAAAACACAGTGTCTTTTAAGAGTACTGAATATTTTGCTTTTTCTTGTGGACTGTATTTATGGTTAGTTTTTGATTACTTCACATACTAAGTCCAAGTGAACCAAGACCCCACAAGCTCAGATGAAGACATTTACTCTTGAGGGAAGTTTATGGTAAGAACAAAATCCACTCAAAGTCCAGCTTATTGCCATAAAAAAAAAGATCATCCTTTCTCTATTGCCACACAGTGACACTTTGAAGCAATCCCCTTCAGGCTTTAGATTTTAAATTAAGTTTGTCAAATACCTTCTCATAATTCTAAATTTCTAAATACTCAGCTCACAGTGAGATAGGAAGATGGGAGCATTTAAGGGATTTATATTTCATTTAATTTGCACCAACTCTTAAGTAATCTTTTTGAGTCATCCCATTCATCCCAAAACATTCCAGTATTTTTTTATACCAGTGTCCCTTAATTTAATTTTAATGTTAAGCTTCATTATTTTCTGTTGATAAACATGGGAAGTGAATGAAATGGATTGCATTGCAGCAATGCAGGTTGTTCAGAATTTAAACATCATCCATTAAGAGGAGACTTTAACTCATACTCATGTCTTAAATACATGGAACTGCTCTTTTCAGTATCTACTATTCACTGGGAGAACCTCATGTAATATAAATAGCATCACCCAACATGATGTCAGTGAGGAGATGCTCAAGAAGCTGGGAGGGAACATGGCCAGGACAGCTGACCCAATCTATCTGAAGGGATATTCCATATCATAATATGGCATGCTCAGTTTGTAAACTGGGAGAGTTGGCCAGAAAGGGATGATCATTGCATCTGGCAGTGGCCAGTGAGTAATGGTATTGTGCATAATTTTTCTCTCTGGGTTTTATTCTTCTCTCTCTTTTTCATTACTATTCTTTCACAGTTCAAGGTTTTCCAGCTTTTCTTGACTAAACCTAACCTGTTCTAACACTGGAAATGATTATAGGAAAGGTTTTAGCAGTGGCTTAGAATACTGTTTTCCATTTCAATTTCTACGCTCTTTTTTCACGAGAGTTGTTTTTTGAGAGAAGTCATATAGTTTTTTATGAATGATTTTTATTCCTATCTTTTAAAGACTAACAATTCTTATAATCATACAAGGTAGCCTTCGTCTTCTAAAGGTGCTATCTACATTTTATAAACTTAATCTAGCTGTCAGCGCATCATTAATCATGTTTAATGTTAATGATTGTTTAATGGTGTCATTTGTAATTTTTTAATGGTGCTGACTTGTAATCTTCTGCAAACAAATATATAGACAGCTTGTTGAAGTTAGTATTTGTGATAACCATTTGGCTGGAGTAATAAAACAAATCAACCAAATAACAATTTCTCAGTTATATCACAGGGAAAAAAAAAAAAAAAACAACCCCCAAAAAATATCCCAACCAATAAAAGACCAGCTGTGGTTGGAAGCAATCTGGACTTGAGAAATTAATTTAAATTTGTCTTAATCTGTGACATATGATATATTGATATGTCTATCTTAATGGGGATAGAAAAAATACTAGCATATATAAAAATGAAGGAGGATAGGAAATTCTAAGAGCTAAATCTTTTTAAAATAGTTTTGTTTGAAATATCTCACTTTTTTCTCAGCCTAATTAAGTGAGATGAATCATTTATCATCATTGATTGTATCAACAATGCTTTCAAAATGATGGAATACCAGTACTAGAAAGCTTGGGGAACATGTATCTTCATCTCGCCATTCTGACTGAACATTAAAAAGTGAACAAGAGAATAGCAGAAATTAAAGTTTAGATTTCCAAGGTCTTTACTCTAATACAAGGGGAATTTGTTTCTATTTTATTCTACAAGGTCACAGAACTTTCTTACACGTATAATGTGTGTTGTTGCAAAATACCTTTGTAATCTTAACCCTTGGGGATTAGAAACTAGATGATAGTTGAGTTAAAATATTGATACCAGTATAAAATTTTAACTACTTAGAGAACAAAGTTTAATGAGCATAACAGAAAAATATCTTACGAATTATCTTTTATTCTACTGCCAAGTTCAAGATATCATTCATATCAATCTAGGAGTTCATTTCAAATAGAAACCAGATTCTTCCAGTACCAATGGAGTTTGTGGTCTCATGCAACAGGACATTATTTTTTCTTGACCATCATAGAGTTAAATAATGTGGTTTTCCTTCTTGCTGAGATTATTGAGGGGAACAGTGTGATCATGGTACCCGTCAGTACTGACTTTAGGGTCTCCATTAAAACAGATGAGAAAATTTGTAAATAAAGTTAGAATATCTCTCAGTTATCAGGTGTGTCCAGCCGTTTAAAAAGCCACATATGCATTTTAACATACACAATTTCAATATGAAGTTGTAAAAAACACACCATGTTTTAGAAATCAAGCTTCATACCAATGAATACTATATAATCTGCAAAAACCTTTTAGTTCAGGTGTTTCTGGGATTAGAGGGTTAAAAACAGGAGATTGGTGAAGAGAAAGAGGTTTTTTTAGAATTATTTCACTCAAGATGATTTTTCAGGTGGGAGATGATAAGAATATCCAGTCTGGAATATTTATCTGTTTTCTTTCTGTCTTGAAAAGTGGAATTTCTGTAGAAGATAATAAAATGCTGCAAAAGAACGAAAAAGCATTCTCCATAGGCCTAGGGCTCCTGGTGCGAGAGGAGGGGAAAAGAGAGATGAGAAGCTCAGAGGCTGTAAAATCACAGCCTTGAAAAGGAATGTGCATGTTCCAGGCCCAATGTAATATCAAAGCAGGGAATGGGACTGTCACATGTTCCTTTTGCCCCTGTTAAGTCTGGATTAAGTTAGTAGTGTAATGTGCCTGTCTGTCAGTGAAAAAGTGCAATAAATATTTTATTCACACTTCAGCTGCAGATCATGGCCATCTTGGTATTACCTGCATGTTCACCTCACATAGGTGGTTCTTCATATCTCAGGAAACTCCAGCTAAAAAATAAGTATTTTATTTAAAAAATGCTTGTTTGGGGTTTGGGTTGGTTTTTTAGGGTATCTTTTTTTTTTTTTGGTTGGGTTAGGTAATTTTCTACAAGATAAGGCTTTTCTATTTTTTAAGCGAGACTTGTTTGGAGCATAGTTTTGTCATAACATTGACTAAGATAATCTTCAATATTTTTTTGTATTGTATTTTCTTTGTTTGTGTCACAGCTGCACGCTGCTTTATGCCTCTTCATGTAGAGGCAGTGCTTGAAAGGTTAATGGCAGTTACTGCATTGCTAATCTATTTTTTAAACCACTGATTAGCATTGAAATTGATTCCCAGCTCCTGGTGGCTGAAATGACATTAATCTAGTCTCTCCTATTAAAAATGTTACACCTTTCCTATGTTACCAGGTGATAACACATCATTAATTTGATAGTTTCCATTGTTCCATCCTTCGTTGGAACATCTATAAATGTGAGCAATGAGCAAAAATTTAATGTATTCATTCATTCAGAAAAAAAAAGTAATTTTTTATCAAGTACATTTGAAATGTGAAGGACAAGTATTTTTTGTAACTGTCAGGTATCCAAAGGTACAAGCACAGGCATTAAGTTGTGGTCAGATAGATACAACACTATTATAAAACTTGCAAATGCAAGGTACTGTGATGTGGTGGTTTCAAAGCACTAGCTAAAAACTTACTCATTTCTTGCTGTGAGATATGGACCAGGAGAAGAGAAAAACAGGCTTAAAACTCAAAAGGAATAAAGGAAGTTTATTAACAAAACCACAAGAATAAGAAAACCAGAATAAAACCTCCAGAAACCCTTCCTCCCCACCACCCAAACTTCCCCTTGTCCAACTGACAACAGAGACAAAACCTGTTGGTTAAAACAATACCAGCTATACCAGTCTTTTCATCAGTCTTTGTAGAGAGAGGAGTTCTCTTTTGTCATTCCATGGAGAGTTCTCCACAAGAAAACAGTTTTCTCATGGATTTCATTCCCATGATGGCAGCTGCCCAGAAAACTCTGCCAGCAGGTCTTCCTCCCATTTTCACACCATCCTGAGGTGTGTTCATGGGCCATGAACTCAAGGGGTATTATTTTAAGGATGAGTTATTCAAAGGCAAAGGTTCTCTTCATCTGTCTCTGTGATCATCTCTGGGAACAGAGGTTTTCTCTTTTTCTCCCTGGGGGCCAAGGATCTTCATCAACTCTCACTTCTCTCTCTCTGTTCCAGCATCTCATGGGATCACAACTACTCTACAATCTGCTCAGCTTCATCAATGGATACCTTTGCTCAGATCTACACTGTTAAACATTTTATGTCCTTTCATGAATTAAAGGAGTTTTTCAGAACATTATTGTCCATCTCCATGGCCTTAGCAAAAGAACATTTCAACTTATTAAAGCATCTCCTCATTCTCTGATTAAGGCTGGACTCCTTCTTTTACTGACTTTGATGGTTTATATTGTCTCTTTACATGTTGATCACTCTCTCTTTCCTCTCTGGAAAAAGGATTAAATCTGCAGGTCTCATTTGGGTAGTGAAAGAGTTAAAATCTTGCCTGGGCCTTGTGGATGGTCCTGTGATCTCTGCTGGGGCAGCAGCTGGGGCTGTTTGTGATGGAGGATTTTTTGGCGGCTGTGTTGGGGGAGGGTGGCCAGCATCTCAGCAGCCAGGCCAGCACTCAGAGGCAGCACACCGTGGGCTGATGTCTTTCCCTCCCTTACTCAGCAGTCTCTGGTGAAACCCAGCAGCAGCAGAATTCCAGCCCAGCCAGGGACCGGCCTGGCCCAGCAGCACTGCTGCACAGGGCTCAGCAAGGCCTCCAAAGGGCTCAGCCCCTCTGGGAAGGGGCTCCTGCCGCTTCACAGTCTCCGTCCCCCACCCGGGAGCCGCTGGAGCCCGGCTCAGCCCTCTCGCCCCAGGCCGGACAGGCCTGCTGAGGTGGAGCGGGGTCCAGCCAGAGCTCTGTTACCTTTCACAGCCTGAAACAAAGAGAGACTGAAGCTCTCAGGCTTAGGGTTAAAAGGTGGTATTTACAAAGGTAATCTTACTTTTCAGTGGTCTAAAATGCTGTCAGTTCTGAGAACTGGTTAGCTATTGGCCAGGTCTCAGGCAGAGAAGAAACTCCCAGCTGCCTCTCTCAGAGCCATCACATCCATGGGTGTTTTCTCACTTTTTTTCCCTAAATGCCAACCCACCACGTGTGACAATGTTGAAGGGTGAGTGGACAGTACCCAATTTTCAACTATAACTGTGCTATCTCCATATGACATTCAAATTGTAGACCAAATGGTAATTTCTTGTTTTATTCATAACAACCAAGTTGTACAATTCCACAATGAAAACATTGTACATCAAAGAACATATGCTCTTCAAAGCTACATTTAGTTTCCAAACACCAAGCCCAACCTTGCCATTACACAATTGGATTATATTCCCACAGGATGACATATCCTTTGGGCATGTAAAGTCCTGTGTTTTAGCTGTCTTGTCCAGAATCCTACTTTCATTTTTTAATTAAATGGATTATAAAGCCAGAATCTATTCAACAAGATGGGTTTTTTTCTGCCAATCCTGATTGGTATCAAAAGCAAAATCCTTTCATAACAATTTATGCATGAATCCACAGCCTCATTTTAAAGCTGTAGAAAATAATCTGTCCTTGATGAAAAGTTAGGTGATAAACAACATGTTGCCTCTTTACAAATTTTCACACCTGGCTTATGAATTTTCTGGCATAAGCTTTTAATCAAAAATTATCAGAGAATGCAGAAGAAATGAACTTCACATTATCATGAAAAAAAATCTGATCTAGAATTTCTTCACTCTAGTGATCCAGCTGAAAAAAACTTGATCTCAGTGAAGACACTGAGAGTGTATTATAAATATCTAATTCAAGCACTTTGCTAAGATATATGTTCACCTTGAAAAAAAAATAAAAAAATATTAATAGAATTGCAGCTTTTGTAAACAGTATTATTTTGTGACAATACTTCTGACGCAGGAAAAGTGAAAAAATTAGAAGATAAAGCATATTGAAATTTTAAACAAAGCAAAATTTAAAAAAATAATAAAAGCATTCATTAGACTCATCTGCATGTTATGAAATGCAGATGAAATGTGTACAAAAAGAGAAAGTGAGCTGCAGGGTCAAGATACCTCTAGAAATCTCAATAACAAAAACATTTTATTAAAAATTAAAAATAGATATCACAATGAATAGTGTTGAAACATTGTATTGAAACAGAAGACTACTAAAAGCTTTAAAAATACTTAGGGAGAGTCAGGACTAAGCAAAGTCTGTAATGTAGATTGTGACAGAACATAAATGTCATCAAAGGAAAGAAAGAAGAAAGTTATGAACTTTTTTCTCATGAATTACAATCCCAGGAAGGTCCTGTTCTTCTAAAAAGAATTATACAAATGTAATTCACTTGAGAATTAAAAAAAAACAAACAAAAGAAGTAATAAGATAATTTGAATTTTGAAAGATAAGGCAAAAATATCCATAAAGCCATTAGGACTGCAGGTCACTACAAAGTGTGCACATATACATTAAGCATCATTCTGCACTCTATAAAAAGAAAGATTTCCACAGATTATGGTCAAAATATGTATGCACAGAGTTGAGAATACATAGAAGTTGATGGAGAGGCAAACAGGGAAAGATGAATCTGAGAGATTAGTTTGTATATATTAGTATAATCTTTTTTATAGACTAAAATTTTTCTTATGTTAATATTAAGGATCAAGAAGAAAGAGAGAAAAGTACAAAATAATGTTTGTTGACAACTTATTTATTTCTGTCATTAAAGGTTAAAAGGAAAGAAAAAATAGCACAACAGTTAGAAAACTGGTCTAACACTGTCATTTTGTATTGAATGAAGGGGCAAGTTAAAATTTTCAGAAGGAAAAAATGTTTTGAAAAATGTGTGTTAATATAGAAAATTGTCCTGGTGAGGAATGTATAATTAGTGATGCAGGGCTAGGTTACCCATCTGTCTAGTCCAGTTATTTGTCTTCATCAAGAGCCTGTGCCAGCTTTATTAGGAGAGAGTGTGAAAAATATCCTGGAAAATGCTTATAAAAGGTCTCATCTAAAGAAGGTTTCCATTCATTTAAAGGTCAGTAGGTTTTAGAAAAGCAAAATTAATATTAATTCCAAATACATTTTTTTCAATGTCTGTTAAGTTTGACACTGTTTACAACTACTCTGGGTTATGTCTATGCATGCATGTACTACAAATCCCTTTGTGAAGTCAGCTTCCAAAGATATTTAGGGACATACCAATGAAAAGTGTTTGTTCCGTAAGCAAGTTCTGGTGCTTACTTGAGTAATTATTTATTGTTTTCTTTTGACAGCTATCTTTCAGTTTAGTTGATATTCTCTTCGACTTGAGATAAAGGAATGCAATCTAGCTCTTGATGACAGAACTGCAGTTTACTGCGTAGCTTTTCAAAATAATTCCTAGTATTTTCAGTCCTTTTATTGGCTTTTAGTTTGGGGTTTGTTTTGTTGGGTTATTTTCTCCCAAATTATCTTTGAATGTGTAGAACACACTTCATTGATTTTCTTCAGTTAATCCATTTCTGAAAAACATTTTGTGTGAAAATATACTGGTGGAAAAAAATTTTGAATTTCGTAACCAGAACTTAAGTCACATTCCCCAGATGAATAGATATAAATTCTGATTCAAGTAGAAAACACAGGACTCCATGCCTATCAAGTACTTATGTTAAAACAAAATTAAAATTATATAGAAATCAAAGTGATTAAATGTTCAAAAATAAAAAATTAAAACAGTATGTTAAGACTTCCTAATATTAAAGTCAAGAGAATTCCAAAACCTTGCTATTGTCATAGGACAGAAAACTCAAATTCTTAAGATGGGAGAGTTGAATGATGAATGTGATCAATGAACATGAACAATAAGGTAATCAAATAATCTTTAATATAATATTTTTTTAATATAACAGTAAATTTTAATCATGTGAACTGAATACTAAATCCAGAGACAAATTTTTGAGCCATAAAATAAAGAAAAAATGCAGTGTCTTAGAAACTTAGATTTTTAATTTCTGATAAGAGATTTTTGAGACACGTGTGACAAATATTTTTTATTATTTTTTTCCTGTATTTCAATGTCTGTATAACAAAGATATATAAACGATCAGACAGACCAAGAGATTAAATTTCTTAGCAGATGGTGGCTGAGATATCAGATAAAGTAATGACCTGTTTCTAAACAGCTGAGGAAGAGGTGATAGCTCAGGAGGCTTCTTTTAAGAGAATTAAATCTAGGCAGATGGTGTCCATTCTCACCCACAGCTGCGGTGTTACAGTAATATTATGTCATCACAAATTGACAGCTGAAACAGTAGTTATGCACTTTTTCTGCTCCTTTAGTGATTCTGTGAAGAGTAGAATAAAATAAATTCAATGTCTCTGGTCATAATACCTTTTGCTCTTAATATCTGCTATTAGAAGTATCAGATATTGTTGCTTTCTAATACTCATATTTGCAGTAAGTATTAAAATTCATCCAGGTTTGTTATAATCATGGATTATGCTGAGTCAGAAAAGACCTACAAAGGTCATCTAGTCCATCTCCTGGTTCTGTGCAGGACACCCCAAGTCACACCATGTGCCCAAAAGTATTGTCCAAACATTTCTTGAACTCTGCCAGGATTGGTGCTGTTACCACAGCCCTGGAGAGCCTGTTCCAGTGCCCAAACTAGATGCCTAGAAGAAAAACCATTTCCTAATATTTAATCTAAACCTCCCCCAACTCAGCTTCATGACTTTGCTTTCAGTTATGTCACTGATCATGACAGTGAAGAGATCAGTGCCTGCCCCTCCACTTCTGGTCATGAGGAAGTTGCAGACTGCAATGAGGTCTCCCTTCAGTCTCCTCCAGGCTGGACAGACCGAGTGACCTCAGGCAGTCATTGTAAAGATGCCCTAGAAGCCCCCTCAGAATCTTTGTAGCTCTGCTTTGAACACTCTCCAATAGGTGAATGTCTGTTTTATACGGTGGCAGCCAAAACTGCCCCCAGCAGTGGAGGTGAGGCTGCCCCAGCTCAGAGCAGAGCAGGACAATCCCCTCCCTTGCCCGGCTGGCCGTGCTGTGCCTGATGCCCCCCAGGAACGGGTTGGCCCTCCTGGCTGCCAGGGCACTGCTGACCCTTGTTCAACTTTCTGTCAGCCAGGACACCCAGGTCCCTCTCTACGCTGCTGCTCTTCAGCCTCTCACTCTCTGCATTAGATTGCTTAGTGAAAGACACAGAATTTATAGAGAAGAAAAAAAAACAACAAAGAAACAAACATTGCAGTCTATTAGACCAAATCAGACCTTTAACTGAACATGATTGTGATTTTTTTTTGACAAGTACATTTTCTAAAATCCAATTATTTAGTTGTTATTGAATATGAACTATGTAAACCAAGCACTGTTATTGAAATACAGTTTAAAAAGTTAGAACAAGCATATGAAAACTGTATTTTGTATTATTGGAGGCAAATTTATCGTCTGTTTTGGTAGTTTGAGACCTAAAAGTTCATACATACAAAGTTCAGGGTAACACTGTTGTATGCTAAGTAATCAGCACCAATAGCATTCATACTTAATCATCCTCAGCTCTCTTTAAGAAACTTCACATGATCTGATTTTCTAGATAGACTCTTTAATGCTGCTAGTCTAACACATACATGTAATTTTACCATATTCTTGACTTCTGAATACAGAAATAGACACTGTTGAAGAGATAAATTATTCAAACTCTTCCATCAGGAGAAGACAAACCTTACAAAATTTTACAAAATACATAGTTCCTTGCTTTTGTTTTAGATATTATTGGTAGTATGGCTAACATATTTTTTGTGGATAGCTCAAGATATTAATAACTTTAATGGAACAAAGAATTAAAAATAAGGAAGGCCTTTTCCCTGTGTAAGCAGATTTTATAATATGTATATTATGGCAGCTCTGAGCTATAAATGTCAAGAATTTAATGATTTATTCAAGTTCTATGTAGTACTTCTAAGGAAAAGAAAAGTATCAATGTGGTAGCGATGCAACATCCTAATTTTTTCTCCTTTTATATCTTGCCCTTGGCATTTCATTTAAAACATTATTATTTACTTAGTATTACCTGCATAAATGAGCAATGAAATCTCCTTAGTCGCGACAGCTTTGAACAGAATCTAAATTAGTTCACACTTGGAACAAGATATGGAATATACCTTGAAGATTCTTCAGCTTGTCAAGAGGAGATGGAACATATTTCAAACTCCAAACTCAGTGTCATTATGCCTTCACTATAAACACAGAGTGCTTTTGTGTACTCAGACGCTTCTATAGCTCATATCCTTTTTTTATTTGGTTTGGCTTTTGTTGTTTTTGATGTTGATAGTGCAGTAACAGGGCCAGTCAACAGCAATCTGGAAAGACTGCCAAGGACATCCACTTAAGAATACCTGAAAGTGTTAAGACCATCTTAATTCCCATAGAAATAGATTTGAAATCATGGTCTGCATCCCTATGGACTGAACTACCCATGAGCATGTAGAGATGCATTTTCTGCATCCAGGGCAGCTTTGAAAAAAAAAAGATACAGAGAGGCATGAGTGCCATAATGTTCTGTATAAGAAATCTCAATGTGCAGAGGCAAGTCTTTCCTAGACCTTGACATAAAGAGAAAAGAAAGAAGTCGGCTCTGAGCATTCCACACTACATACTGAGTCTTCAGTCATATCAGAAATATTTTTGTTTCTGTCATTACTCAACAACATCTGGCACAAAGTCTGATGTTGCATAAAAGCACAGTGGATGGCATTACCTGCTAAGCATTGATTGCCATAATAGCATAAAATACAAGGTAATCCTTAATCTTGTATTAAATAAAAGCAGCGTTAACACAAGCATCTTTAGCAATAAAAACTAAATTGTTTAACCGCTTTATTGATCAACATAATTGTATTTGTGTAATATAAGACATGTAACTCCATGTTTTTTCTCAATAAAATAAATAACCTGACTGTTTACTGGACTGGTTCAGAGATTGTCAAAGAGTACAGCTGCTGAGAGAGAAATAAAATAGATTTTCTACCTAGGGGCTGTTTCATTATGCCAGACAACACTTTGTATTGATCTCTCTCCGTTTACTTCTAATTTTGTTGTCCCTGATTGAGCAGAGCTCTAAATCTTGTGATGGCTTACACGCTGTTAGGATGAAGCATTGTAATGTGAAGTGCAAGGTAGCAATGTTCTCATTTTAATCCTCAATTTAGTCTGATTTGCAACAAATTAGGCTTTCTAAAGTAGCACGTTAGTACAGAGAGACAGTTTGTTTCATATGTTTTCCACAGCACACATATAAATTTCTTTGAATTCAGTGAATATTTTTTTTGTTATTTTAGCAAGATTCCTGGGAATTGCATGATATTTTTCTTTTTAATTGGCATTTCATTTCTAAATTTCTCACTTTTTATGGTAATTGAAAAACTATTTCACATAACTTCATCATTTTATTAGGTCACAGAAAATAGAGAAGGGTTAAGTATCAGGTTTTTCAGGTTTTTCTTTAATATATTCTCAATTGGTTTAGCAGAATGCTTTTGATTTCTACTTTTGTAGATTACATCTCCATTGCCTTACAAAAAACCTTCAAGATAAGAACAAGAATGGAGAAATCGGTTCCTGATCAGTAAACACAAACTGGCAAAAAATCAAATTGCATGATAATTCTATGGAGTATTTTATGCATAAATAAAAAAAAATATTCTACTAATTGTAACGAACTGTATTTTTCCTTTAATGCCATCAGTTTTACTCCCTTTCTTGGCAAAATATATTCCTAATGTACTCATGCAATATTTTTTGCTACATATGTGAAAAAAAATGTAAGCATTTGTTAATGTGCTATGAATTTTTAAAGAGAAAAGCTACGGAGGAGAAAAAAAATCATGTAAAGTATATAATTTCCAATCTAATAAACCTCACTTTTTTCATTACAGATGACACAGATGATCACCCTGGGACTAAAAGTCTGCTAGCTAGCATTTTATTAAGCTAGTTGGCTTCTTTGAACATTTCATCCAAACTGAAAGAAACACATGCTTTTCAGGGGGGGTACAAAAACCAGCAGAAAACATCTGTGTTAACCGTTTTAAATAAATTTTATGGTAATATATTTACACCCTTCCATACCTCTCCTTAAGCCTTTTTCTTTAGGGAAATGTATTATAAAGAAATGATAAGTGAATTTAGATTTTTAGATAATTTTAACTAGTTTTTTAATTGTAAAGTTTATATTTTCATGCTTCTAACTTTATTTGCCAATCATGGTCTCAATTTTTTCAGTCACATAAAGACTGCTGGAAGAAGGTATTCTCTTAGCAGATAAAAATTTATAAAATTCTACAGACTTAACAGGTTTTCTTTTCTCTATCTGTTGTCATAGTTTAATTGTGGATGAATAAATAAATTGCTTTTGCTAAAGAGAGGCCACATTATAAAAAAATTATTAAAAAATTATAAAAATATGTTCTCCTTACACTGGTAAGAAATGTAATTTTTTTTTTTTCCAATTTTAACTGACCAGATGGTAAGGCTCTGAACTGTATATTTGGATACTTTTTATCTAGCCCAGTTAGCTATGCTTAGAAGAAAAAGATTTTTGATATCTTGCATGGAATTGGGTAAGGGGCAATTTACTTTCCTAGCTGTCCTTATTTTACTACACTTCTGCTGAAAGATTTGATAGGGAGCTAATTCACTGCCCATCCATGTCCATGGAATGTGAAGTGTCACAGCTCAGAAAGGAGCTGCCTGATGTGGACTGAACCCAGTTTATATGCAGGATGTCTGTTTACACTGTTCTTTCATATATGGTTAGGTATAATGAAAAGAGATTTTTTTTAAAAAAATCTTTGCTCTGACCTTAAATGGATGTTGTCTCTGACCTTAAAACAACAAAAAAAGTAATAACCTAAGCTCATTCAAACTGATAAAAATTAAAGCCCAAAAATTATTCTAATGAAGTACTCTCTTAACCTTTCATTTTGACAGTATTGTGTAGGCTGAAATCCACTAAATCTTTCCTTTGAAGAGGGGTATAATCTCAGGTATGAAATTCTCATCTGTACACAATGATGTATCTGTTAACACCTTAAAGATATGTGTGACCCTTTTTTTAAATTATCTCTAAAAAAAAAAAAGAAAAGATCCAGGATTTGATTGCTGAGAATCTTTCTATGTTTTATCACAGCTTTGAAGGCCATTCAGTTAAACAGCACAATTCAAGCCCAATAGATTCTGAAGAAAGTTCTAAACTATAATCACAACTAAGAGACTAGAAGTGAAACTCATTCAGTCAGGGAGGTTTGCCACTGTGGCTATCAGCATCACATAATCCAAATCCAATTCTGGTTGAGTGGAAAAAATAATGTGAAGGAAACTAAACAATTATGAAAAATGTCAGCATTTCAAAGTTGTGAGTGAACAGATGCTCTTGGGTCAGAAGAGATTGTTCTACAAATTTGATTTGTTTGGTCTTAATGGAGGCATGGTATTTCATCTCTTCCCCAGAACTAGTGAGTTTAGCCCAAACTCTTTCACATATATTCTGAATCTTTTGGACTCAATTCAGCTTAAGCTTTGGTTTGTGTACTGACAATCAAGCTCAGCTATTTCATTAAATATAGGCTTCATAAAAGAAAATAATAATGTGATATCTAAGAGATGGCTATTGGAAAATAGGATGGTCAGACTATGAGTTGCAAGGGGTCACTTAAACATGGAACAACAATTTGGTATCAGCAGACAAGAAGCAGAAAAATATTAAGAATTTTTTTTTTCTGTTCCATTTTCTATTCTTTTTTGTGCTTCTCTTTTTTACCTTTGCCATTCTTAATTGCCATTTGTATCCCTGTATTTTCATATCTTTGTGCAGCTATGGAAAGGAAGTCCATCTTTGTCATATTTTGAAAATCAAATGCTGTTTTGGATGAGGTGTTTTGGTACAAGCATTTTGAAGGCATCCCAAAATTTTTGAGAGAAGGGTGCAATTCGACCAGCACTGATATCTTGTGGAATTCATGGCTTATGACAACTATGCAGAGCTGTGGCTGGACATATGTTCTATAAAAACGTCTATTAACTATGAGATACTGCATTGTACCACCTGTTTCCAGGTTACTCTGCAGCTATTAATGCAGAGTGAAGTTACCTTGGGGAAGGTGATTTAATTTACTTGACTCCACTCTTTGGATTTTGTGGAAGGTCTGAACCCAATTTACACACAGACTAAAGTTAATAGGAATTTTGCCATAAAAGTGGCAAAATTTTAGAGTTAGTTAGTAAAGTTTTCAGGCCACCCCAATACACACCACAAGATGCACTTTCAGCATAAATGATTCCTCTTTCTGCCAGTAAAATGATCTTCCCACATTGGATTTCTTACCAGATTCATAAATCTTAAATCATCAATTTTTTTGTTTCCTTTTCCTTCCTTCATCTTTCCATGCAAATATATGTAACACACAAGTACATAATGCCTATGAATCTTTTAAATCTTTTCCTAAAATGTCTGATTTGGGCCATTGCTGTCATGCATATGATTGTACAGCAAATCCCTAAGCCTGTTTTTGTTTCATTTTCCTCAGTTCCTCTGAAAACAGCTAGGAGTTTAAGTCTGTGCTTAGAATACAGCATAGCAAAATTTTGATGTGTAAATGGCAAAGAAACAAATCACAGACTTGGGCCAGTGTAACTTTGTAGCAGACTACAAGCAGACTCTTTTTTTTCTCTACGGAATTGACACATATACATGACATTTCTTATTTTATTTTTTTTTTTAATTTCTTTACTTTTTTCCCTAAGGAATTCATCTGAAAAAATTTAGACACATCTAAAAGTCTTGGCCATGAAAGAAAAATATCACTTTCTTCTTTGCATGTATTACCTAGAATTTTCTGTCTCTTACTCTTTGATTAGGGTGAAAATGGAATGAAATTGTCAAAATCTTCCCTCCCAGGACAGAAGTTAAAATGTAGAGGTAATTTATGACCTTTGTTTATGAGACTGTGCAGATTTCTGACCTAGGAAAAAATAACATCAAAATATGTTTAAAATTTACACTGGAAAAATTTACTCAGGTTAAAAATAATAACCAACTTATAAAGATTGGGACTAATCACAGAAGTGGAATAATTTATGAAGGAATGTGATGAATTTTCTTTTACTGCTGTTCTTGAGAGAAATTAAATGTTGTTTGAAAGAACCTGGTCATTTTTTGTGGAGAACACAGCCTTATATAACTTTTTTCTTCAATCGGACATCCTTGTCACATTATGTGATAGGTCAAACCAAATTATCATAAAAGTTCTGCTTTATTTCTAAATCTGGGAATGATGCCACAAATAAAAATATTCTACCAATAAACTACTACATTTCTTAGGAATTTATAGTCCACTAAATTCTGAGCATGTAATATAAGCAGACTAGTTACGCACAAAACTTAGGTATACTTGAGCTCTCTCCTTTTCAGGGATACTAACAGCAGCATCCTAAAAACATATTCTTTGGTTAAATATGCATCCATTTTTTACTTTTAACTGTATAGAAATTTTTACTAATTAATAATAATTTGTCTTCATTTGTCTTTCTTTGTAATGAAAAAAATTCCTACTGCTCTTCAAGAGTGTGTCCACATGGAAGAGAACTAATTTAATGTAGTAAAAATTTACTTCTATTCAGCTGTCTTAAATGTTACTAATTAGATTATGGATCCTCGACTCTTTTCTCTGTTGTGCATAGTTTTCAGCCACAGATTTCTAGGAAAATTTGTAAGCAGCTTTAATTCCTAATCATAAAGGGATTTGAAAAAGAAAATAATTTAAATATGAAACATTTGAAGTGGCTTGTGATGTGAAAGGGAAAATTTTGAAGAAAACTTTAATGTCACTTCTATTTCCAGGTGCACCTCATTGAAAAATTGAGAAGTAAAAAATTAATTAGCCAAAATAATTAAGTTACTGAATTTGATGAGTTCTATGACCGGTATCCATGTATCTTGACCTTGCCATTTTTGTCTATTGTATAAAAAGATGTATGAACTTGCTGCATTCCTGCAAGTACAAATAGGTGACGTAAGAGCACACAATTAAAGAGTACAGACCAAAAGAGGGGAGGGGTTGCTTTCATGTTTTGGATATAACATTGGTATCACTGGTAACACTCTTACTATACAAATTCAGCTGCTCTTGAATTCAATGTCTTATTCACCATTTCTGTGGTTCACTTACACGTGCAACTTGTCTTTTAAATAAGAAATGGTTGCAAACATAAATCCGCCCAGCTTCACTAGTATCCATGAAAGAACATGATGAGTACCCAAGGAATTTCAGCACTTAGTATGTTCTTTAATATTGACAAGAAGGTGATGCTCACTCCATGGAGAAATACATAGAGCTGGAATTTATGAAATATTTAATTCTAAATCCAAGCAAGTTTCCTAATGTTAAGTTTTTCTCAAAAGACTACCAACAAAACCCAAGATTATTGACTGTGTCAGGTTTTTCAGAGATAAAGTACTGATTTTATTAAAATGAAACATTTCTAGTGATTTTTGGTGGCCTATATTTAAACTGCCTTACTGCTATTAGTTTCGTGATTTTGGGGGGTTGCTTCCATAAGAGTACTTCTGTGTCCTGTTATCAGTAACTAATATGACTAGAATCTGGGTCAAATTATAAATAAAATTAATGCTTTTAAATATTTTCAAATGACTGTAGCTGAATTAGACATGTAAGAGATATTAGACATTGCATAACTTTTCATAGTCAATAGGGTCAAAATCCAACTCCAGTGTCAAACTTTGCATACGTGGGTTTCATTTTGTGGGTGCTTGTATTATACTATTCTTCTATTCTTCTACTTTTTGAGTAAAAGAGGAAAGAGTGTGCTTGATAAGAATTTAGGAGCTATTTATAAGAAATATTGAATTACTGAATTATATCTCAATTCCATAACACCTCTGAAATCTATAAATATAATCAGTGCTACCTCACAGGTTTTTTCTGTTGTAAGTTTTGTACTGAAAACTTTTCTATCATAAGTCTACAGTAATAGTTTCTTAAAGATGTATGGAAGTTAATCCTAAATCATGGCATTTGAGAAAAAGTCCACTTATAGGTCTGTAAATAGCTTACACTGGTTTTATAGAAGGGGGTACTATAATTTAGATTTTTCTTATGAAATTACTACTATATTTGCCTTTAAATATATATATACATGTATTTATTTATTAAAATATAACCACAAGCAAAGATACATACATAAATCTATATATGTATTTGAATTTTTTGTTGCAAGAGCTGTATATCACTCAGAAAACTTTATTTTATTGAAAGCTTTCCTCCCAGTACTGACACGACAGAGCAAAAGAGAAACATCATTTGGTTGTATCCTCAGGGACTGTTATCTGTTTAAGGTTTCATAACACAGGAAAATTCCTGAGTAAGCATGGCAAAATATATTGGTTTTAATCTCCCAGACACCTCTAAAGCTATATAAAAGGATTATTATTTTATAAGCTTCTTTTAATACTGTATCAATATTGATCTTATCATGTAATTATAGAAGATTCCCCTACCCTGCTTTACTGGAATGGAATGGAACTGCTTCAGAATTATATATAAGTAGTTTAAAATTTGTTTCACCAGAACTGAGTGTGCCAGAATAAACCATGAACTCATATTTTTTTCAGCTCTAAGCTTTTCATGTCCTCCAACTGTAGTCACAATGAAAATCTAATTTATTTTCTGCAAGTGTAAAGTGAGGACCAGGGTCAATAAAATTGCTTTCCACCATAGTCACAGATACTGGATAAAAACAGGCAAAAGGATTTGAATGATTATATTTGAATTTAATTACTATTTGGCAGCCCAGCTAACTCTCTGATGGCTAGTACATGGATAATGTCAGATTTCCACTTCCAGAATGGGAAATTGGTTCAGTGGAAGTGATCTATCTTTCTAAGTCAAAGGCCATGGCATAGAGCTGAAACGTAGTCAAACCTGCATCTTTCTGGAAATCTGCCATCCTGCTGTCATCTGTTACCAGAAGTTACCATCCTCCTCCTGCTGCTGGATTGTAACATTTTAGAATAGCATTCCACACAACAACGGACTGGAGTGCACATCCTAGGTGGATAAGAAAAAATGCTATATTATATGGTAATGTGAAAAATTGAGTAAGAACACCAAGAGTAAAATAGGGGGATTTCATGACAATTCTTGTTTCCCAGAGCTTTGCTGGAAGACAAAAATGTCAGAAATATCAGCCTGTCAAAGACAAAAATAGGAGGAAAAAGATCTAAAGGAAAAGCATGTCTTCAAAATTTAGCCTCTTATGAAGTATAGATGTCAGTGCCCCAGGACCACACAGAATGTTTTATGGGCTTCACTAGTATTAGATAATGTTCCTCAGCTTCAGGAAGCCCTGAAGCTTCCTGTGTACAAAACACACACAGATACACACAAACACAAATTTCAGGAAGAATCTATCAAAAAATAACCATTATATTCTGATATCAGATAAAGTTTATATCTGCAACTAAAATACAGAATTCTTGCTAAATATGTATTAAACATTATAACAATACAGTTCTACACAAATAAATGAGAGGGCTGTGAGATGTTCATGCTAATCTCTTCAAACTGATAAAATATTATTTTACATCATCATGTGTTTATCTTAGGTAAAAGAAGAAACCAAAATAAATCACACAGCAGTTTTATTCAGAAAATAATTTAGTTTAGTTTAGAATAAATTTATAGATAACTTTTGCAATACGCTTTATGCTCTTCTCTTATCCCATATTAATGGAGAATATACTGAGTTTACAGTAATTGCAGTCATGGAAGTGTCAGACTTTTCAGGTTTTGATTATTGATAGAAAAAGAAGAGAGTTTTTCCCCTTGCAAATACTAATTTCCATGCATATTGCAGAAGGATCAAATCTCATGTATTTTTTGAGAGACTAATTTTGGTCCATACTTTGCTTGGTTTTTCACATTCTACCAATTGTTATAATTGATGTTTCATCATTCTACGGGGTATTCAAGTATGTACTATATATTTACATGTCAAGGTAATTTTTAACTCATGTTGTCAAGTCACTGTACTGGTCCTATATTAATATATATTTTCAGATGGAGCAATTTCAAAAGAAAATGCAGGCATTTCAGTCTTTAATACAAATGATTAGAATTTTAAACTCTGAGAGAAACACTGACTCCTAAATGCTGATGGCATTTCAGTGATTTCCATTATTAAATATAAAACTCATCAAATATTTTAAGAGTGTTAAGTAAAAACATTAAAATTAGAAAATTATTAAAGTAAGGTTATTTGTGCAACTTAATACCCATGGATTCTTTGTGCATGCACATTTACAGATGAGCTGTGATTACACAATATGTTCGTTATAATTACTTTATTTTTCCTCTTTGTATGTCATATGTCTATGTAACATTCATAACACCAGACAGGTGCTCTTATGGTTAGTTCCAAAAAAACTAAGAGAAATGTAAACTCAGATTTTCATATAAGCAGCTGAAATGACCTAAAATATTATTGTCAGCTGCTCCTCACAGGGGCACCAATTGACTGAGGACACACAACTGGCACCGAGATTGGTTTCAAGCATCAGCACTTCATTATTCACCAGTACAATCTTTTATACCTCTGTTCTTACATGCATAACACCTGCATGCCCTTTTACTCTTTTGTGATTGGTCAATACACATCAGCATTCCACACTCCTTCTCCTTCAATGCTGGTCACCTGTCTTACACAGCTGAACTTATCAGGGGCGAGATAGTTCCTGCAGCACTATCTCTATTTTCTTACAATCTATTCTCCCACAAAATATCTTTAAACATAAGTTTCATCCCTTAACTATAGCTATAATTTCTATGAAGATGTGAAAATGTCATGTGTGAAATAAACAAATGTAGCAAATCTACTGGAAACATCAATAAAAATGTCCATGATTACTGACTAAAAGAACCCCTGATTATTGTTTAAATTCCAGTTGCAAATATGCTGCAAGCAAGTAATAATAAAGCACAAAAAAGCAAGAGGGAAAAAAGTTAAACTTAAGCAGTACTAGAAAAACAATTCTGTTTTCTTCAAGTCAAGAAAAATTATACAAAACCACAACATGTTTCATGATCCAAACATTTCCTTTCTACCTTCTTTAGATTTCTTGAGTTTGGAAAAAATGACACCTAACATCAAACTCAAAGAGGACACATTTGTGAAAATCAGTTTGCAGCTGGTACCTAGCTGAAGGAGGAACACATTCTAGGAAAGGACTGCACTTTGCAGTTCTTTATCATTACTTAGGAAATAGGCAGTTCACTTGGTTAGGGAGCCTATTGAGGACATTTTCATTTGTTCTGAGCAACTCTGTATAAAACAAAATTACAGAAACCTGTCTGCTGTGCTGACGTGCAGAAGAAAGTCAAGAGTCAGTATAGTTCTTTTTCAGTCCCAAGCTTGAGCAGATGAGATGCTGAAGACAGTGGAGGTAGATGTGTGTTGGAAATTTGAATTTCATAAACTGTTGTTCTCAACCAAAGAATTTTTTTTTAATTGGAAAAAACTATATTTATGATTCTTACACTAGTCTTTGTTTCATTCCAAAAATACTATAATCTATAGTACATATATATTATAATATCCCTATATTCCCCTCTGTTTCATTTTCTGCTATTTTCTTTAAACATATTCTAGAAGTTGCAAATACTTGTTTCTCTACAATATATTTTGCTTCTGATGGACTCTAGGTGCTTGAGAAATGAATTCTCAGCAAAGGTGTCTGTTTAGGAGCAGAGTGAAAAGCAATTTCCAGCATATGCAAGCACCTCAAAAGAGAGTGACTTTCAAAGGTAATCTTTTATGCAGTCTCCAAATCTCAGCCCCCTTATATATTTATCTGCAAGTTAGGATTAATGAAAAGGAGTTTGAGCAGCAGGATTTGCCTGACATAATTAATCTGGGATTTTTTTGGTCGATGATGAAAATGTGTGCATAGAAACATACTGGAACTGCCTATGAGGTACTACCTTACTCCTAAGCCTTCAAAAGTTATTTTTCAAATATTGATCTTCTTGTGGTTATACATAAAATGTGATTTCAAATTATTATTTCAGAATATTTAAAATGTAAACTAGTGGATCATTTTTTTCCTTCCAGAAAGTTTTAAGGCAAGTCACAGAAATTGTCACATGCTGTCCCTTTACATAAGTAAAACATCTGCAGGCTTTGCTGCTTTCTTTTTCTGTATGAATTACAGTTCACAGATTGAATCCTACACTATAGAGATAGGAACAATGACACAAGCAATCCACTGTTAACCATCTCTCAAACGTTAGTCCTTTAAAAATGTAAATTTCTCATCTAATTAGTCAGCTTAGTCTATTTCCATGGAGAGTTTATATTACAGACTCACAGAAGGTATGCCTAGCTCTCGACATCAAGTTAACGTACAGCAGAGCTGATGAACCCTTGATTTCTGTAGATCTACAGTCTTCTACTAATAGTCTTTGCTAATTTACCACTACCTGGAGTTGGTAGGTAAGATATCTCTGGGATTACATCATCTTGGCATTCAGTGGGGACCATTTATAACAAAACAATTGCAATGAATTAGCAGGAAAGGAATGAAGAATAAGATAAATACAGGAAATAACTGTGTCAATCTTTGGTTTACCCATATCTTAAACACTGTGTGCAGTTCTAGTCCCTTTATTTCAAAAAGCTAAAATGGCACTCAAAAAGACCTAGACAGCATCACTGCAAATGATGAAAGGTGTGAAAAGGCTTCTGACAATGAAAAAGTAAGCTAGAATTCTTCAGATTGTCAAAGACAGAACAAGAGACAGCCACTCTAACTTCTATTATTCTGTCATTCTAAAACACAAAAGAATAATTCCCAGTGGGGGTAATAGCTTCAATGTTTCTTCTTTCTCCAAGATGACCATTTTTCCAGGAATTTGTAAAGCCTTCAAAGAGTTAAAAGTATTTCACTACACCTACTTTTCCACACATCAGTGAAATTTTGGCTGAAATTTGTATAAGTATAGTTGATACAACTCACAGATGGACAGATGTATGGCAGCATTTAAATGAAACAGGGCAGTAAGAGATTTTTATACTTCGACTAAAATCTACTCGTGAAATAATAAAAATGCTGAAAAGCCAATGTCACCCTGGTGAGCCTATGGAGGGAAGAGCTGTTTAGAAACTGACAAATTCCACTGCCACAGCACTGTAGATTATCATGGTTCTATAATGAGTAAATATTTTAAAATTCTCTGCATGCATTTCTTTCCTTACATTTCTAAAGTCAGCAATTCAGTTTGTGTAAGAAGGATGAGAGAATTAGGTTAACTCCAGAATTATTTCCTGCTGGTTAGATTAACTTAATTCATTTCAGACAGATGCTTTAGATGCTGATTTTCTTGCCTGACTAGGAATGTGAGTTCAATGACTTAAAGACACAGCTAGGTAAATATAGTTTTTATCTTGCCTCATCAACAGCTACTCTATTCCCAGGCTTCTTAATATAAAATCTCTTGACTCCAGCACTCTTTTCCCTTGAGGCAGTGTGGCAGGGTCTCTTTTTCTTGGAAACATTTATTCTCTAAAAAATTGAAGTCTCCTGTTTTAGTTTCCAAAATATTTACATCTCTATTTCTTTCACATTTGCCTGTTACCTAAGGTTTTTCATGCCACTTTTATTTAAGCTACTTAAGCTTCTTATCTCATCATGTGGTGTTCAATCTTTCATTGTTAAGAGGTGGTAGTGAACTGACAATTCTGGGTACATCTGCAGGGACTTTGGGGGATTGGGATGTGTCAAGTTTTTTGTCCTTTTGAATGAATCGTATTCCCCAAAGCTCTAATAAAACCTTCAGTATCTCATCTCTCCCACTGCCTCTGATTAAGAGCTATAAACACCTACTATGGCAGCCTGAGTGTTTTAATAATATACTAGAAATGAAAAGAAATGTAAAATCTGTTCTTTAAGAGCTGTAGATTTGTAAAAATATTCTCCATGGGGAAAAAAATCTCATATTTTTTAAAATATCCATACAGGTATTGTACAATAATATTGTACAATATCCATACAGATATTTGTATCAATACCTTAATGTCTTCTCTGCATCACTCTTTAAAGAATGATCATCCTTAGAGCAACTAGTCCCTGAGCCTGTAGACAGGGACCTCCCCTGTAATCCAGGAGGAAGTAGTTAATGACCTCCCGAGCCACCTGTACGCTCACAAACATAAGGGGTCGGATGAAATTCAGTGAGGGTACAGAACGAAGTGGAGGAATAGCTCACCAAGCCACTCTCTATCTATTTATCATCAGTCCTGGTTAAATGGCGATGCCCCAGATGACTGGAGGCTGGACAATGTGACATCCCTCCACAAAGTGGGTCACAAGGAGGATCTGGAGAGCTACAGGACTGTCAGAGACATGGAACATTATGAAACAGATCATCGTGAGAGCAATTGCATGGCATGTATGGAACAAACAGGGGATCAGACCCAGCCAACGTGGATTTAGGAAAAGCAGGTCCTTCTTGTTCAAACTTCTCCTTCTATAACCTGGTGACCCACCTGATGGATGAGGAAAAGTCTGTGGATGTTGTCTGCCAGGACAGTAAAGCCTTGACACACTCCCACAGAATTCTCCTGGAGAAGCTGGCAGCCCATGGCTTGGACAGGTGAAACCTTGCTGGATTAAAGCTGGCTGGATGAGCAGACCCAGACAGTGACAGTGAATGGTTGTACATCCATTTAGTGGACAATCACTGGTGGGATTCCTGAAGGCTCAGTATTTGGGTCAGCCCTCTATAATTTATTTGCTGATGATCTGCCCCTTATTCCTCCTTACCTAGGAGGAGGCTGGGTATGCACAAGGAGTTGTGAGGGAATGCAATTGGGAAAGTTGGCCCCAACAGACCGAAGAGGTGTGTGACAGACTGTGTGACATCATGCTCAGCATAAAAAGTGCAGGGAAGAGGAAAGAAGGCAGATATTGGGTGTGATGGCATTTGTCTTCCCAAGGTGTGATGCGGCCCTGCTCTCCTGGAGATGGCTAAACACCTGCCTGCCCATGACAAGAGGTGAAGGAATTCCTTGTCTTGCTTTACGTGTGTGTGTGTAGCTTCTGTTTTCACTAATAATCTGTCTTTATCTCAACCCAAGAGTTTTCCATCCTTTAACACTTTCAGTTCTCTCCTTGATCATTCTGGTGGAGGAGTGGTAAGAGGTTGTGTGAGATTTGGTTACTGGCTGGTGCTAACCCACAACACATAATTAGTCATCATGATCATTTTTAAAATTCATTGAATTACATTGGCAATATAATACGTAAGTTTTTGTTCTGCACTCTGCTTGAAACTATACGGATGACAAAGAGATAACTTTTGCTCTTTAACCAGGACTTATCAAAGTTAAACAAATTTCAAATCTAAATAATCCACAAAAAGAAATTGGTTGGCAATGTGAACAGGAAAAGAGAGGTAGAGATCTTCTGCATTTGCTTTAAAATTCATAATCAATTTTTCAAAACACTGCATAGTCTGACAATATTAATTCTAGAATTAGCATTAAATTTTACATTAAAATTACCTCTAAAGGGAGAACAAAAACTGTAATTCCTCCTATCTGGGGTTAAATCATTACTCAAATAACTCCCTCCTACAGGTATGCTACAAAAATGCACATATATATATATATATATATATATATATATACATATATATATATATAAACATCCATAGGATTTATTCATCTGAAGTCTGTATTTTTGGGTTTTCCTCCCTTCCTAAATACATTTTTAAATAGACTAATCTTGTCATTAAAACACGTGAGACTATATTTATGTTATCACAGGGAGTAAAGTTAAACATAAAAGAACAATCATGTTCTTGTTTCTCATGCTTTTTGGATAATTTAACACCCATGAAATAAAACAAAATTAGAATAAAAAAATCACTAACAAACTGTGTATTCCTATTTTGCAGGTTACCAGTCCTTGCTAGGAAAAGTAATAGATTTTAAGTGCTAGTAAATTGGAAAAGAGGATTTATTCTTCATTGACTGACGGAAACAAGTATTGGATGGGACATTAAATGAAAGGTTTTACCAGATCTTTTGATTTATCATTCATTGAAGAAACATAATTTGTCCTTCTTCGGACGCAAACTGCTTAGAGGTGATTTGAATTAGTCTGGTTTATAATCTCCAAAATTCAATTCAGCATGCTTTTAAGAAGTAATTAAATGGCTACTTTGTTAAACTTATATCTGGCTACTAAACAATTGGGGTTATGTGAGCACATTCAGACAAAGCACAACTAACAAAATTGATTTTCTCCTCGAGTTTTCAAACCCAAATGAATACAATTTTCTCCAGTGCAGATTTTTTTTTGTAAGAGAAATGTACATAATCTGCACCTCAATGTACACAGAATATCAGTGGAACAACCAGTGAGGCATTCCACACACTGCATGTCACTCAACAAAACATATTTTCCTCTTTCTTTGAGTAATAGATTACACAGCAAAGAAATAAAGTTGTGACAATGAAGAAAAGTACTTGAAAGACTTATTTTCAGGGCCTCAAGCAGTGCTTTTACCCACCTGGGCTATGGCTGCCTGTGCTCCAGGCCAGCTTTGCTAAGAGCACGGCTGAGCCACCCTGCATCAGACCACTGGGAGAAATCCCCGTGAGGAAGCTGAGTTGGGGACCTTTGTCCTATGCCTTGGGCAGCCAGCACTTTGCCCTGGCTGGAGCCATGCTGCCCGTGCCCATCCCTATCCCTGGTGTGCCTGATCTGACTCTGGATGCTGTCTGCTGCAACTGTGCTCTCGTCTGGCACTCACCAGGCTGTGGCTGACCTTGGCTGTCCCCGCCAGTGCTGCTTCTCCTTGGGTACTGGCTGGCTAATCAGGTGCTTGATCACTATATGATCATTAAAAATGGAGTCTCTGCCTACAAGGAAACACAATTAAATCACCAAACCAGTTATTACTTTGCTAATGTTCAATTGAGTTGGAGAAAATTTACTTCAGTCTCAATATTTTCAATTATGATATGGCTCCAGTGACACTCAAACTGATAGTTGTAGATACAAAGAATATATTTCTCAACACTGCACAAGTAGGCATACCCTAAGGAAAAATTACAAATTTTTGAGAAGTACAACTCATTTGTCCACCTAAAACAATGTTTAAAAATAAGTTCCTAAACCAATGCATAACTTTCCAAAATTATTAACTTAGATTGTACTGCAAACAGCCTATTAGTTAATGCAGAGCTAACTTTCACAATTTAGATAAAAAATCAGGGAAAATTCAATGTGAGTCTATTCTGAGATTCAAACAACTTTTTTTATTTATTTTTTTTTTAATTCATGTGACCTTTCAAGATCTAAATTCTGGAGTTTTTTTCTTCCTAGTATTGAAATCAGTGAGATGATTTAAAGAACAATGTTAAGTACTTCCATAAGAAGTGATACCAATTTTGGCCAATCTCTTATGAATTTATTTATTGAGCTGAGTCCCAGATGAGATGATAGCTTTCTTTAAACTTTCAGTTTAAAGAGAACTTTTGCTACTAGAAAGGTATGTCATGATGGATTAACCCTTGTCAGAAACCCTCTCATGCTTACAAGACGCTCTCACTGAATAACTAGACCAGTTGTTGATTGAACTCCTTAATTTGATTCTATCAAAACAGGTAATTGACTTCCTAAACTAAATCAATAAACAATTATGACCCTTTTCAGTGATGTACCCAACAATAAATCAATATCAAAGGGCAGATATATGAAAATCAAAGTTCCTTCTTTTTTTTCAGTTACTTTATCCTCCTGAAATTAGTTGACATGCAGATTCAAATTTAAGCTGCTTAGCAATTCCAAAAAAGGGAATTCTTGGGGAAATATTATGTTAATGCATTTGCAGTGACATACTATGGTTTTGACAACTGGCATGATTTTTCTTTCCTTTGCAATTTTATAAAAATATTGAAATTTAGAGAAGAGCATCACTGCTCTTTATAACTTTCACCAGAATAAATATGGTAACTCCGGATTAATTTTTTGGGGGGAGTGGGGTGGGGAGTTTGGTGGGTTTTGTTTGTTTGTTTGCTTTTGGTTTTGTTTTTTCCTGTCTTAAACAATAAAGGAATTTGAAAATTTAATATAGACATTTTATTGTGGGAAAAACCCATAACACATTTTTTATCCAAAAAACCTCAATATCAATACAATTTAAAGTATAACCTTACCAAGTTCTTTATACTGTTTTTACTGTCTTATTATAAAGCAGAATTAGCACTTCTGCCTTCTTAAAAAAAATTGCACTCTTAAATCTAATGTGTTCTAGCAGCTTTATTTAGAAAGTTTTTGATGTCTTAAGTAACTAAGTATGTTCTCACTGTAGATAATTACTGCAAATCCCTCTTTCTGATTGACCATGATCAGAGCAAATTTTTAAAGTTGCACATAAAAATTCAGTAATGAGTGTCTGATGGGAATTTGTGGTTTTGAAAACCTTTTGAAATCTCCAACACTGAATTTGATTTAGGTAGAAGTTTCAAGGGTTCATTCTAAGCATGAACAGTTTTGTATTTCAATATGTTCTTGGTAGTCTGGAAATATTCTACTTAATGAAAGCAATTTATTCTTTTTTTTTTTTACTTTATTTTGAGTAGGCAAATGATGATAGTTTCAAACGCCAGTTAAAATTTCTTAAAAAAAACTGAAGTACACATATAAAAAACTTAAGTACGCAAACCATGAATGTTTTCCTTGACTACAAATTTCAATACTAAGTTAAACATTTTGGTGAACCAGATCTGAATTTTTGTCAAAACTTTAACATATTGTTGAACCTTTGCAGAAAATGTCACATCATAAACTGACAACTGACCATATGTATGGTGGACCTGCGTTGATTTTCAGCTCCTCTTATTTTGCTTGAAATTGTTTGTCCCCAAATCCTCTGAAAAATCAGGTCATAGAAGGGGATGAAATTATTTCTACTGGATAATACTGGATCAAATATTTAATAGAAAGGTATTTTTCAGAGGTAAATATGGGATCAACACTGTTTAATTTCTTTGCTGACAGCATGGACAGTGATTGATGACAAGTTGCTGATGACACCAAGCTGTGTGGTGCAATTAACACACTGAAGGGAAGGGAGGGCATCCAGAGGGGCCTTATGAACCTCAGAAGTTTCAACAAGGCCAAGTGCGAGGTCTAGCAAGTCTTTTGGGGAAACCCAAAGCACAAATATAGGCTGGGAAAACAACGGATTGAGAGCAGCCCTACCAAGCAGGACTTGGTGGTGTTGGCTGAAAAGAAGTTCAAAGTGGCATGGCCATGTGCTCTTGCAGCCCAGAAAGCCAATTGTATCCTGCACTGCATGAAAAGCAGCCAGCAGGTACTCCAGTCTCATGAGATCCTACCTGGAGTACTGTGTCCAGCTCTGGGATCCCCAACATAAGAAGCAAATGGATCTGCTGGAACAGGTCCAGAGAATGGCCATGAAGGTAATCATGGGGCTGGAGCACTTCTCCTGTGAAGCAAAACTGAGAGAGTTGGCATTGCTCTGACCAGAGAGGTGAAGGCTCTGGGAAAACCTTATAGTGCCTTCTGGTACCTAAAGGGGACTTACAAGAGAGCTGGAGAGGGACCTTTTACAAGGGCATGTAGTGACAGCACTAGGGGAAATGCCTTTAGACTTAAAGACAGTAGGTTTAGATTAGGTATAAGGAAGAAATTCTTTACTGAGGGGGTAATGTGTCCCTGGAACAGATTGCCCAGAGAAGATATGGATGTCACATCCCTGGCAGTGTTCAAGGACAAGTTGGATTGGACTCAGAGCAACCTGTGTAAGGTGTCTCTAGCCATGGCATGGGGTTAGAACTAGATGATCTTTAAGGTGCCTTCAAATCATTCTATGATTCTATGAGATGTGGGGTTTTTTTTAAATATGAGATTATTTTAAAGCATCCCAGAATATCTTCTTACAATAATGTATACTTTTTCTAAAATTATTTTAGAGTGAAATTTGAGAGGAGAAAGGTGAACTCCCTATCTGAGCAAGGGAGGTATAGTCATATCACTGGTCAGATACACAAACACCAGCAGTTTTCAGGCAAATCTATCAAACGACCACTAGTACAGTTTTGTGCTTCAACAATTTGGCAGAGAAAAAAATCAAGTACTGTGACCCCTTTATGATTTTTGCATTGAAGATAATTTCTGCTGAATATGGCTGAAAATAATCAGGGTACAAAAATGTAGAGTATAGGTATCTGATCTCATTTCATCATTATGGTACAAGTAGTGACTCGTATGAAGATTACACTTTGATTTTAATTTAAATGGATTTTACTGGTAAATTGGATTTTGTCATGCTTCATAAGAATATATTTCATAAAGCAAGCTGAATTGCCTACCTTTACAAATAGGTATGGATCAGAAGAGAAACTTCATTTCATGCAACCTTTGAAATACCCATACAGAAATGTAAAATTTACTCTTGCAAGTCATCTGTAGCTTTAATGCATTAAAAATTATTTTTATCTAACCAGATGTAAAAGTTTGCCTTATATTTATCACATTTGTTTTAACTTCATCTACAACAACAAGCAGTATCTTAAATATAATCTCTTTGTATTTGTAAAAATATTAGTATTAATTTCTTAATTCTATCCATTGCAAATATGCCTCAATTTCCTGCTTTATTCCTATTCCTCATTCAAGCAAATTTTTTTTCAAGAAAACTTCTTCACTCATGAGATACCAAATGTGAACTTTTTACAAAGCATAACTCTGTTTTTCTGGAAATTTCAATAAAGCAGAGTATGCTTTCTTCGTTCTACACTTCCCATAGGATTCTGCATATGATCTTTTGCATGGCTTCACTCATGTCATAAAACTTATGCATTATGGTGTGCAAATAAACATTCTAAAATTATATAATCTTTTAATTACATATATATTAAACATAAATGCATTATTGAAGAAGTATACACTTCCCTATATACAACAAAAACCCTAAAAACTAAAAACATTTTAGTTACTGTAGAATTAAACTGGTGAAAAATGTTTTCATGCTGTACTTAAAAAACAATACAAAAAGAATTCACTCTATTTGTTTAAATTAGTAGTTTCTTATAACCTAGGGAGTAGTATTTGTATTTATGTTCTCTGTAACATTAATATATTTTAGTATGTTTTATTCCTTTATACTATATTTAGTTACAGTGTATGAATATTTCATGGTATTAACAGTACATTATCATATCTACTTGCAAATCATCTACTGACAAAAATATCATAATACTCCCACATGTGTTAGTCTGAAACTATATATCCAGAAAGTATCAAACAAAATTATGCTTCAAAATGCCTAAACGGCAGTGTTTTCAAAGTATACTTACAAAAAACCAAAAAAAAAAAAAACCTACACAAAAATCAGTTATTATAGGTACTCCTATTGCTAAGAAAAAAACTTACTCAAAATTATTTGATATACTAAAAAGGTGTCTTTTACACATTAAATGATATATCTTAAAATGTATCTATAGTCTCAGCTAGCCTCTAAACATCCTGCCCTGTAATATGGTGTAATAAGGAATCTGCAAGGAGCAGTCAGAGGCTGATGAAGGTGAAGGTCAGTTCCACGCTGAGGCCAGATCTCACTGTTGTTAAAGATCACATGCAGAGCCAGGGTAGAGTTTGGGGTCAGCTCTGGATTTGGTGATCCACAAAGCTTTCATGTTCAGGGAGATTGGCTGGAGGTAATTACAAAAGCTATGTGTGTCTGGGTGATTTTACCTACACATTTTTTAAGATGTTTTTCTATAACAGACATCCATACTCTAATGAAAAGTTGCTTTTCCTCTTCCACCACAATAGATGACTAAAGCATTTCAGGAAGATAAAATTGTGCAGTCAAACCTATAATAAAATTTTGCTCATAAAGTTAAGGTGCATTTTCCCGATACCAAGCTCGGTATTCCTGCAACAATAATGGTCTTGTAGCATTGTTATGGAGTAAAGGCAGTGTATCTTAAGTGAAGAAATTTTTATAAATATCTGTTAGTTTTGTCTTATTATTATTATATCTGTTTCCAAGGAGATTAAAGTTAATATTTACCTTCCCTTAAAGAGAAAAATGAGAATGTATTCTTCTTTCAGAGAACACACAGAGCTAAGTTTGTGGTCAACAAAAATATTGTGAGTGCTGTTGCCTAGCAACCTTCATGTGAGCAAAATTATATTCCTGAGCACAATTTAAACTGTAATATATGATTGTAGGATACCTATAAAATGTTTAAAGCTACAATGTTGCTTCTATAAAATGAACACTGCATTCTATAACATAGGCTGTCAGTTTCAATTCTTACTAAGATTATTAATTGTTCACCAAAAAAACCCCACAAGATATGTAAATACTAATTAAAGTGGAAAAAAATGTAAAGAATCACATCATTAGTCACTAGGGAAAACACACTCAAATCCATAATGAACACTGACCTCTTATTCCAAGATCTATGCCATGGTATTTGGGATTTTTTTTAAATAATGACAAATGTTGCTATCTTAAAGAAAGTGATAATTTTGTTAAAGGATAAGAAGTGCTTCACTGTGTGACAAAAAAGCTCATATGTATATTTTTCAGTAATATTAAGGATATTGGATGAATTTTCTATCCTACCTAGCCTCATGTATTCACAGTGTGGCTCCATGAGAATGCTAAGTGTGCTCACACTGTGTGAAGGCTTGTTACATCTTCTATTTCATTTCAGATAAAAATAATTAGGATAGATATTGTCCATATTTGGAAGAATCTTGGTATAGAGAGTGGCTCAAAATTTGAATTTGTCCTCAAGTATAATCAACACATAGAACTTATCCAAGTAAATTCAACACTGCAATTAATGTTTATTCAACATAAAGCAACAATATTCAAGCAATACTTCTTGAAAAAACAAAATCTGATGATAGCCAGTGAGAACAAAGTACCAGAAAACAAATTTCAGAGCCTTAAAATTTAAAGGGTGTGATCTTGACTGTGTGACCAGCCTAGGACTGACCATTCTAGAATTGCCAGACCTGCCAAGAACCTGAGCAGTATTCAGTGGCAAACTGTTCCCAAATGGTTCAGGATTTGAAGTAGTTATTTCTTTTCAGTCTCTAGGTTTCTGTACAAGTTCCTGAACAGTTTAGAGTCTTAAATCACACCTCACAGAGGTAATAGGAGCAGGAGGAAAGTTATTTTTTAATAGCATGTATAGATATTGCCTGTGTCTTAAATTTTGAAAATCCACCACAGCCAAGGGTTAAATTCAACTTTAGACACAGCTGGAGGTCTATTCCATATCACTGAATTTTATCTACACTGAAAAGCAAAAAGGTATATTTATGTTTATTGAAGATAGTATAAGATGTAGAAGAGAGTGATTTAATTTTTTTAATTATTTTATTGTTTAATTTAGGTGGGAATTGGGTTTTGGTTTTAGATGGGATTTTTGAGTGGGGATTTTTTTTGTTTTTTTGAAGAAAGAACAATAACCTAAATAGGTCATGTCCCCAGATAGAAAAATCAGAGAAAGAAAAATATTCACTGCAGTGCTCTGCTGTACTTTGAGATAAAGCATGCATAGGAAATTCCCTCAATTTTCCAATGTAAAGTTGGGTTTCAAAAGCTTGCCCATCGTCAGGGAAGAGCTGTTCCCAATGACTGTAAATAACCCTTCCCTCTTGTCAGTTCTGCTGCTGCAATAATACTGCCGGAAGATATAGGCCTCAAGGTATCTCCGGTATAGAACCAGTGAAATTTTTCACTGTGAATAATGTACTTTGGCAGATGTTTGATCTTATTCTTTAAAAGTAAAGCTGAAAGTAGACTTCCACAGAGTTCAGACATTTCATCTTTTTTAAAAGTTCCCTTTGACAAAGTAATAGATAGCTGGCTATCTCGTGTCTCTTTTTCTCTTACTGCATCGAGATATTAAGCTGTAGAACTGTGATGAGCATGCCATTCCTTTAAAAAAACACAGAAAAATCTTTCAAAATATCTATTAAAATAGGCTGTCTGCAAAGGTTACTTCCTTATATTTCAGATCTCAGCTAGCTGTTCAGTCAGGATCTGTTCTTTATTTTGCAGCTGAAGAATCCCACTGGAGCTTGAATTTGAGAGCAAGACCTGAATCAATTTAGTATTCAGTACATACAAGACTGAAAAAGGGTCACTGGAATTTGAATACTTTCAACATACACTTTCATGACCTATTCATTAGTGAAAAGAGCAATCTGAAACACAGGAAAACAAAGGAAAACACATCTGAAGTAAAACAAAATGGGAAAAACAGAGACAGTACCCAGGAAGAAAAAGATTATTATCTATATAAATGTGTATGTGAACTATATGTGGAAAGAAGAAGACAGAGAAATGAAGAAACACAACCAAAGATATCAAAGGGAGAAGAGATTAAAAGGAAAAATAGTTAGAGACCATTTAAATTGGAAAAAAAAAAGAAATTTTATTTAACCTATAAACAAAAACAGATATAGGAAACTAATACACACTTAACAGAAACAAAAAAGAATAAAAAATAAACTGATAGAGACAGCAAATCATTTATAATGAGACATGCTTAGGAATCAGAAGGCAAAAGAAATTATATGAACAAAAAAGGTTGAATAAAATCCAGAATAATGAAAATATTTTTTTTAAAAATATGGATTAGTAATAAGTTGAGGTTATTATTTTAGGGTTTTTCCTGCATGTGGACATCTAAAATTTTCAGTTGTGTAGCTTTCATAGCTCATTCCTTTAAAAATAAACACTTTTAAAAAACTAAATCCCACTAATTCATTTTGCTTCTGGACTGTGCCTTTTTGGTTCTGAACTGTATTAGAATTGGTCAAGTAATTGAAAAAATTTGAGAAAATGGATAAAAAGAAAACAATAATGCATATGAGGTCCATTTCACATCTGGCAAATAAAGTGAGGAAAATATATGTGTAATCTTTTTGTTTACATGCTTAAACTGTTTAAATATTGAGTTTGTTTAAGTACAATATTCCCTTTTTCTTATTTCTGCTTTCTTCTGTAAATTATGCAGTGACGTGCTTCTTATAGTCAAAATAACTTCTCACTGATAAAATTTCTAGAAGCAGACATTAAACTTCTTTAAGAGGACTCACATCTAGGTTAAAAATGCAAAATTTAGGTTTCCAGATTTTAGCTGTGTTTGAATCAACTCTCTAGTCTCATGCTGCAGTAGATGGACTTATAAGTAGGTATTTCAACAAAACCCAATGAAGTGCACATTAGTAATCATGGCACTATTCTTCCCAAATAACAGTGGTCCATGCTAAGGCCATGACTTCCCAAAAAAAGTCTAAACTTTTTTGTTTAAACATCTGCCATCTCCTGGGAAGGAGGAAGGATATTTCTGTTTTGTTTGGCTTTCATTCACAGCTTTGCTCCATCTGTTAAATGATGTTAAATGTTGTCTTTATCACAACCCACAGGTTTTCAGCTTTTCCCCTTCTGCTCCTCCCCTCCATCCTGCTGGGTAGAACTGGGGACAGACTGGGTGGTTGCATAGGTGCTGGCTGGGGTCAACCCACCACAATGAAAAACTGAATAGAGCCCTTTGCCTATATAAAAACACCTACACAAAGACATACCAGTGTTTCATAAAATATTCTTTACTTTCAGGAGTCATACTGGACTTTCTGCATAGAAATTATTTCCTTCTTCAGTTTTGAAACAGTTAATTCAAGAATTCCAAAGGCTCGGTGTTTTTTCTGAAGACTGTAATTTTCCCATATTTCACTTTTTAGCATTGCTAGCTCACTTCTTCCTATTGAATATTTAGCTTCCCAACTGCTTTACAGTACTGAACAGCAAAAATCAAGTTACACAAAAGACATCACATTTATTTGTACACACTCCTAATGCTGTTGTTCCATGATCTGAACACTGAAAACTGTGTATAGGCTGGACAAAAGCATAAGTCTCATGGGCAGAAAGGAATGCCTAATTCAGCATTTATTTATAGCAGCAAATTATTGCTTCCCCTACAAGCATTGAATACCTAACTTGATTATGAACCCAAGATTTGACAGCCTTCACGATCTGTGAGTCAATAGGTGCAGCAGTACTTTCTGGATAGATCAAATCTTGAAGTGGAGTGGGCGGGGGGAGAAACTGTGAAAGGAAAGATAATTGAAGGAAACTAAGAAGTAAAATCACAGTCACTGAAATACACTTAATTGAATATTTCTAACTGTTAAAGTATATGTGGGGCATAAAATTACTAACACTGGAAAATTAAACTGACTTCTAGGAAGGTTAGGGTAAGAAATTTTGTTCTCAATTGCTTTAGTCAATTATTCTATTCATTGGTGCAAATCAGCTAACTCTAGGATTGCATTGACATAAATGAGGGCAAGTAGATTCAATCATTCAGAGAATGACCTTTCTTTAAATGAAAATTTATTTTTGATTTATTTTTTTAGTTCAAACCTTAATCTAGAGAAAAAAAATATTAATATAGGAAAACTGAAATGTATTAAAAAAGAAAATCTTATGCCGCTTAGTCTACTTTGAAAATTCTCTTATAATTACATAATACATATTAAGTACAAGTAATACATTAAAGTTTAAATAAATTACATCTATTACTTGGATATATAATATATTTTATATATTTATATATAGAAATCCTCAGGTATATATATATATTCACCTATTTTATACTTTTAATACATGCAAATGTAAGGTATTTTATTGGAAAAATAATTGATCAATAAAAAAAAGCTATTTTTGCTCCTCAAATTAAGCAACACCCTTCATTTTTTTTGAAAAGGAGAAAAATCAAATACTGTAAAATCTATGCTTTTTAAATAAAACAGGTCACCAATGTGCATTTTATGATGGAAAACTAGCTTGGTGGAAGTGTTTTAAACACTTAGGAATGTACCATTTTTACCAATTGTAAATAAATGACATATGTCCTTAACATTTAACCCCTTAGAGAAGCAATACTTCTTGAATCCAGACAAGAATGCTAAAATTTTAATCCTCATTCCTTCTTAAAGGAATTCTGGAGGGGAGGTGTGGCAGACTTTTTAAAACTATATGAAGTTAAAATTCAGTTCATTAAAATACAACAGTAGGGCATTTGCTGAGCATCAGAAGCATTTTTACATATAAATGAGCAAAAGTAAAACTTACACTGTGGAGCTCATCATTAAGAATTCTAATCATCCTAAATTCTTCACTCCATGGGTGCTGATCTGATGGGTCCATAATTCAGCACATAAGAATAGGACTACATTAGAATTTAAAAAGAACAGTCTTCATGGTCACAGAGGGCCAGTTTTAGGCCTTCATGAATAATACATGGATAGGGAAGGAAAGAGATTTCACTCAGCGTTCTAACCTGAACAATTATAGAAGAGTTTTGGAATAAAATTAGTTTCTTTGATTCTATTCAGCTTTAAAGCTTTCACAATCAGCACATTCTAAATATACTACCAATGTATGAATAAGCTATAAGTACTGGATAACTTATTTTCACCAAATGACATCCCATAAAATGTTGTATTACTTCAATTTAATTAAACGAACTAAAGATTTCTGCTTACAATTATTATTATTATTATAGCCACAAAATTAAACTGGTTATGCAAATTATTAGTTGTGCAAAACATTATTTTTTGTCCCTGGAAACTGATTCTCTAGTATCTTGTTACTTCTCCTTGCCCCTTGAATTTCAATGAAACTTAAATAGTCCATGCTTGACCAGATTGAGAATATTTGGATTCTTAGAAGCATTATTCCCCCAGTTCTCTCTATAAATGTACAGCTCTGAATTACATAAAATCCTATTGAGGATTTAGAAAAAGCAATGCCGGTTTCATCTAGAAAGGGAGAACAAGGCTAGTGAGAGCACAAAAAACCCAGAGACAGCAGTGTGTGAGCAACTCATAAAATGTGATCCTAGCCTTTCAGGAAAGTCATTTCAGTGGAAACTTCTGAAACCACTCTGATACTGTGTCTATTCATCATCTTTCACCTTTTAAAGGGGTTCATGAGATTATTATGAGGAAGATTACCAATTTATTCATTAATCCAAATATTCCCATTAGGTTGGAACCTGATGAGAAAAAGTTTAAAACAGCAGTATTATTCATGTTTTATCCTTTCTCCTAAAGCTGTTTTATCTTCCAAAATATATACAAAATTTAATAATCTATTTTTTACAGAGCAAAAACATTTAAATTATGGAATGAATAAGGGAAGGAAAAAATAAAAAAAGAAAAATGAAGAAACATAGAAGTGTCAGTATCAGTTTAAATGCATAATAATTTATTCTCTCCAGAGAAAGAAACCTATTTCCAAAGCTAATATGTGACACATCTCTAGAACTTTCTATCCAATAACAAATACCTCTTGAAAATACCTCAGAAAAATCATGTTGGTACTGAAGCTTTTTTTTTTTTTATCCTTTCTCTACTCTATCTTAATGCCTGCTTCCATTCTTCCCTTTTCATTGGAAAAGGTGCTTTCATTTCCATTTACTCTTTGATTTTGTGATACTTTTCAGCTCTGTGCACCCCTCTGTAAAAAATCTCCTTTCACCAGTGAGAAATATGTCTGAGAGACCCAACATTCTTTGAAGAAATAAGGAAGATTTTTCAATTTTTTTTTTACTTAATGGATCACAATAATATTTTCTGTTAGTTGCCTTCAGACCAAAGTGACATTATATATATCATATGGTAAATGCATTATTCTATAATAAAATCCAACGTGACAAGGATAACATAATAAAAGTGATATTGAATATAATCTTTGTCTTAACATTGTCTATACTTTTGATTTTAATTAAAATTTCCTCAATTTTTTTTCCTTTTATTTGTAATATTTGTTCCATTCACCCTTTGGGCTGCTGCAATTTCTTTATGCCATTATACTACACTCTTCATCTGTATTTCTCTAATCTCATCACTGCCTGAATTTTATTTCTTTTTGATATGAAACATTTTAGGAACAAGCAAATGAGTTCAGGAAAGAAGAATAGAATAGTTCATTGTTCACTTAAAGTAAGGTTGCTGGTAGCATCTTAATATCCCTCTGGAACAAAACTGATAAAATAGAGAATGCAGTTTAGAAACACTTTCTAATTAAAAGTAATAGAAAAATGGTTAGTTATGCAAGTCATAATGTGATTAAAAGTTCAGAATTTACAAGTACATTGTTTCTTGTTCTAAAGAAAATTAATCTGTGGTAACTAAAGTTGTGAATATAAAGTGTACTAAATACCTCCTTGATTATCTCATTCAAAAGACAGGTGGTGTTAATCTGCTTTAACTGCATCTCTTTGAGAGAAGGGAAGAGACTTCCATAGAAGAATTTAATGCTCTTTAAATGCACATCATTAATTAGCAGAACTATCCTAACTGTAGAATAGACTTGCCCTAAAAGACGGAATGATCAAGAACGTTGAAAGTTGCACTGGGATTAATTTAAATAGAAGATTTCAGGGAATCTGCTGCTGAGAGGTACATTACCAGCTCATGTTATTTTACTGACTGCTTAGGAAAGGACAGTCTCAGCACTATTAAGACAACTTTTCAGCAATGAAAAACACTTGCTTTGAGTGAAGATAATTCATACAAGAGCAATTGTTCAGAGTAATGTGCATTAAGGCATTATGGATTCTGGATAAAGTGAAAGGTATACCAACTGAGAGTTAAATTCTTATTAGCATTTTTATTTTAATATTTTTACTGTTGACTTTTAATGGACAAAAAATAACTATGGTTTACTGGGGGCAAGAACAGTTCAAAGAAACAACTATGTCATCAGTGGTATGCGAGACAAGCATCTGAAAAAAGAGGAGTAAATCCTGGAAAAAAATTCTAAATGGTAATTTGTAAATGTAATTGAAACAATTAAATATGTGTATACCCAAGAGACAATAAGGAACACTGCCCTGAATAATTCCAGTAGCAAATAATCAATAATGACACTTCAAAAGAAAGGTTGAAATACCAAAGAAGGCTCTTTTTTATTCCCATTTGCTTTCCAATAGCTTCTTATAGACAGCACAGAAAGATTTCTGTATATTCAATACTTTCATGATTTATTTTCAAATTTTATACTGTTTTGTTAAGGAATCTATAAACCTGAAAGGATGTTGCTGAAACTTCCAATGTACCACTTAAGATATACTTAAAAATGTGTTTGCCCTTGCTATTTGGGATGCATGCACAAAACAGGGCTCTTACATTTCCTACATCCCTTCTCACAAGTTCTGGTTCAACTGGGGAGGGGCAGGTGGAGAAGGAACTTTCTTCATATAAATGTATTTCCATATTTCTGATCAGTTATGGCCTTTTCTGCACTCCTGCTGCTAATTCAGTGTACCTCCTCAGCACTGCCTTTCTCCCATTTCCCTCCCCTGCGTGCTGCCATCCCAGCCTGCTCCAACATGACTGGAACAGGGATGGGAATGCCATGTCTGGGGCCCACTTGCTCCTTGGACTGCCCTGGCTGGCAGCACTCCTGCCTTACTCCTGCCTCTCGTTTGGGCCGAATACAGAAGTCAGCCGTGGAGGCAGCCCTGGGGATGGCCAGTGAGGGCAAGGGAGGCTGCTCCATCTCAGAAGAACAGGAGACCATCCTGGTGTTACAGAATCTCTTTTACCTGCTGCAGCTTCCTCCATGGGCAGAGGATCCAGAGGAAAAGGATGCTAGCAAGAATACAGAAATCCAGTCCTCAGCCATAATCAAGCAAAATCCAAATTTTGACTTACCCTTCAAAACAGTTTAAAGTACTGCAGTTGTTCTTCGTATTGTAATACTGTTTAATTTATTTTAAAACAAACAAAACTGTAAAACTGGCATATATGGATGCTAAATATGAGCAGAAGCAGGGAGCACAGTGCCTGTGGAAAAACAGGCCACATAACTTTCTCAGTCTCGCCTGAGAAAGTGGCCTGGGAAATCATATGGAGGAATTAAAACAATCCTCAGAGACAGAAAACAGCCTTGCAGGTGCTGTTAGTTTCTTGTTTTCTTGCAAGAGAAGGTCAAGGGGTGGTGAACCCCACTGACCAATGATGGTGATGTGTTAGTTTACTAACCAATAAGAGTTCTACTTTTCTGTACTTTCACATATTGGTCTATAAAAGAAGATCTGGGGTAATAAACCTTAGGCTCTCCTGTTCAACGCACAAGAGCGCCTGTGTCGTTCTTTTTGCCATTCCCAATAGAGCGACAGGCATAAAATGAATCCATGGATGTTAACAGTTAACAATTTTGACTCATTATTTTCCATAAATTTTCATAGCATGGATAAAATTAAAATCTGTGTAATAACCATATTAGTATCCACAACTGTTGAGTAAGTCCTATTAAACCATATGAGAATTATTTATGAGTTTTCAGAGAGAGATTCCATACAAAAGGGACTGAGATACTAATTTAAATAAATATAAATGAGGTTTTTTTCATTATCAGTCTATGAATCTTGAAAACAATACTATTATGTTAAGAGTAAAAACTGCAAAATTATAAAGCTGTGAGACAATTCATGGTCACTGAAGTAAAAATTACTCTTGTTCTTACCAGGTAACAGCCATCGAAGTATTCCATCTTCCAACCAATTTATCATTTAAAATGTAACCAAAATGAAAGCAAAGAATATTTTTGCAGTTAATAATAAAGATGTATAACTTTCTTATTTATTTATGTCTCTGTCCAAAATTATGCAGAATAGATACAGGGGAATTTTACTTATTCAATCACTGTGAACAAAAGATGAGACTGTCTTGGTTCTGTCCAGACAGAAGACTTGTTTCTGTTCATTTTTGCAGTATTCAGGAGGATAGCAGTAGCCAGGACCCAGGGATTATTCCATACCACCTCATGTCATTTGCCAGGGATGGGAGGGGAGCAAGGAGGGGAGGGATCTCTTCCAGGGAGAAGGGGTTCCTTCTGGTTGAGGTAGCATGGCTGAGGTCAGGTTGGGTCAGGCTCTGTGGTGAGCATTTTGCATGTGAAACTAAAATAGCTGGTGTATCAAGGATCACTTCCTGTATTCCTATGACTCTAACTCATTTGAATTTTTAATTCACAAGAACATGACTGTCTTTCACCCTAATTATATTCTCATTCCAATGCAGAAATTGGACAAGAGGAATACATAAAAGATATAAAAGTGCAGTTAAGTCCTCCACCTAAGTAAATAGTTAAACACCTGATTATGTAAGGAAGCCAAATTAACATCAGTAGAGTTACCCAGCTGCTTTAAGTTAAATGTCTGTTTACCAACTTTGCTGGACTATGACCTTAAGAAAGTAATTTTCATGCCCAAATCTTTTTTTTCACACACAGGCAAATGATAAATCATGTGGGTTAAACAATAAATCTTGTCACTCAAAATGCTCTTCTTGTGATTTTATGAGCAGCAAGAACAAGGTGGTGTCATCCATCACAGAGATAGTGTCCCTAACAAACTTATTTCTTTAATGCTTTGAGACTTGTTGTTGTAAGGAATGTAAGGAGTGTCACAGGCCTAACAGCCTCTCAGAAGAATTCATGATAAGACACAATAAGTTTCCTACTGAAGTAGATACCATCAGGCTATTCAACACAGCTCCAGTGAAGCTATGAAGCCATGTAGTTTTACCCCAAATAAGAAATGGATCATGAAGCTCTTCCACATCCAAAACATAATTTTGGATTAAAATTCTGTCAATGTCTACTAGCATACGAAATTTCAGGTACAAATTAATATTATTTTTTTGATACCAACAAAGAGGACTTGGTATTCAGGACAGTTTACGATATGCCTAATATCTAATTTGTATTGCAGAATAAAACTGAACTACTGCTCAAAGTAGCAATGTAAGTAAGAACCTGTTCTAATGCACAACAGTTTGCATGTTAAGTAAAAAATCTGATATATGAAAATCATTAGGAATGTCATTTAAACAGGCATTGGCTTTCTATCTATTCCCACTAACTAGTGACATTAATTATTCTGGAAAGCCAACACAAAGTAAATTATTGCAATGTCTATTTAAGTTTTAGGGAAATATTCATACTGTTGATCAATTGAAAATGCAATATTGCTTTAATAGGAAGAATAGCAAGTTATTGACTAATATCCCTAGGCATGCCCAAAGAAAACTGGATAGGAAATATTAACTTTTTAGGTCAAATTATAAAGTCTGAGAAATCTCTTCTTTTCTTTTCTCTTCTTTTTGTTTCATTTTAATTATTTTTTCCATGTAATTTAATTCAGTCTTTAAGGATGATGTCCAGTTCTGCAAACTTGATTTAAATCCTGTTGCAGTTCATGGGATCACATGGTGGCTTTGACTGACTACAGAGCAAGAGAAGTAAAAAGATAAGAAATATATTTCATGGTTTCTTATCTGTGTTTGAAATCACAATTATTCACTTTTTCTTTCCTCACTAAAACACTCGGCAATGGAAAACAGAAAATTTATCCTGGCAACCAAACCAGGACATGACAGACAATGGATTTTCAAGATCCCACACTCGAATACTATTTTTTTCCCCTCTTCATTCCCATTAAACCTTTACCATATATCAACACTATCATCAAAATTATATATTTGGATGACATTATGCTTGTAATATAGAAGGCTATAGAATATAGAACAAATACTAAAAAACCTCCAACCAATAAAAACTCCAAAAAGCCTCATAGTTGTAGTGACTTATGACAAAGATTAGGAATTGAAACCAAGTGCTTTACAAGATTGCATTATCTGTATTCCACTTGAACAAGCAAAAGCCATAAAATGGCTCACAATAAATTTCTGTTACAAAAGACCAAGGTAAATCAACAACCCTGCAAAGTACCTCACAGCTGCACAATAGAACTCCTAGTTACCAAAAGCAAATGGAAAACAGAAGACCAATAAATATCATGAACAAGCCAGCATCTAGTGCCCAGATAGTGATACTCAGCCCCTAGGGATTTTAGCACAGACATTAATTATGTCTTCAGCAGAGTACTGCTGCCATTTACTAAAGCAGACCTCATTTCACACCAATAACTAAAATCTCACTTAAAGAATGGTAAGTGATGAGCTAAATTCTGTTCTGAATTCCCTGGGTCCCCACTGTCAAACACTGTGCCAGCAAGTATCAGACATGAAGGTCTGATGTTATGCAAGCATGGAAAATTATGGCTAATATGAACTTAGTAGGCTATAATTCCATTAATGATATACATAGTGACTTAAAATTCTAGAATTCTGATTATATTACTAGATCTTGCAACAGAACAGAAAGAAATCTTTAAATAGAAGTGGGAAAAAAGGAGAATATGAAAAAAAAATATACAAGAAACAGCAGTGATTTGATATTCCAAAAAGAATAGTCCTGGCTTCAGCAGAATCAGTATAAAGATTGTAAAAAGGTTACAATCTGGTTTTGGTTTGATATTGGACTGTACTCAGTCACATCCTAATAATTCACAGAAGTCATAATTATTCTTTACAGGAATGGAGCCACAAAGTTTGCTGTATTGCAGCCCTGAAAACTGAGATTATCACTCATGTGAGTAAATATTGGATACAAAAGGCTTAAAAGAAATTGATTAAGTCCCCTCTGGCTCTGTTGAATGTCTCTATATCCAGACTATGTCATTTACTGCTGCTTCTCAAAATACCATGTGCATGGGAAAGAAAGCAAAGAAAAAGGGCATCAGGACACACAAAAAAAATATTTTTATGAGATAAGGTACCCTGATGCATGATGTTAGATACAGGTGGAGAACTGACAAGAGTGTAGCCTCAGTCATGGGAACTGAAACTTAAATTTTAAAATTGAAGGGAGACTACAATATCTGCAGTCTGCATGTATTACTGTAGCCTTTTCAATATTCTGCATTTTGTTGCCTGTTTTTTTCTCTATTTGCTTACAGATTAATAAAGCTGTAATCATGAAAAATTTTTACTAGAAAATGAAATTTCAAAAAGCTAACAAAATCAAAGGTAATTCTGTTTACTATTATATTTCAAGGACTATATAACAGTTTTGACAGTTATAGCAGGAAATGTGAAATGTCATAAACCTGTTATCATAACAAAGATTTTCACAGCAATTGAAAATAGTATCAGCTCATGACTATATTTCAAAACAAATTATTCTAGTGCCTTTTATCATGACTGATAGTCATGAAAGGATTTAAACCTGGGCTGCAAGATTTGCTTTGGATCATGTTTCACCTGTGGCTAACACATAGCCTCTAACCTCCAGCTAAAAAGGTTGACAGTGTTGGATTTTAATGAGGGAGTGGAGAAGGGAAAAAGTGGAAAGCACTGAGAGAGAAGGAAATGGTTGTTTTGAACATTTAAATGCTTTTCTTCTCTGCTGTTAGAGGAACCATGACAAAATAGCTCAGAACATAGCTGCTCTTTTTGTTTCTTACAGAAGTACAAAAAGGCTGTAGCTATTTTTGAAGATCTGTACATGACAACTGCAACAGGATTAAGACAGGATTGCTGAAAACCCCTTGGTAATTATAAAGACAAATTTGAAGAGAAAAATTGTTGTTACTTTTCCAGACTCAGTGAAATTTCCATTGTTTCAGGAGATAGGGAAGAGTCAGATACCTTCATTAGATAAATCAAGGAAAGACTCAAATGCCAATGAAATGCAAACTTACTAATTAAATAAACTGCAACAGTACTGCAAAGAGTATATTAAAATATTGGCTCGCAATTGACTGCTGCTTTTTTTTATAGCATCTAAATACCACACAGTTTCACAGAGATTGTTCTGCCTTTGAAAGAAATTAAAGTTTTGGGAGAAAGAAACATCTAAAAGAAACTGATCAGGGAAACTGGAGTACAGGTTCTCATTTTCATCTTGACCAAAACTATGACATTTTAATCCAAATGTAATATCCACGGCTCCTTCGTACTTATGCTATTTATACCTTAGTGCTAGAAATAAAAGCTACTGTTCAACCACGTTTGAGAAAAACAATAAAATTTTTGGGAGGACCAGTCCTGAGAAGCAGTCTTCCTCACAATTTCCAAAAAATTACCCTGAATGTAAACTATTTTTCACTTTTTAACAAGCTTACATTGCTCTGCTATAACCCCTTTTTTTTTTTCCAAAGCTCTGCTAGACACTGGGAGGTGTGCTAACTCCTGTGTTCTATTCTGATTTATGCAATTCCAGTACAATTTCCATATTGCAACATATCAAAATCTTTATGAATAGTACCAACATATTTCACTCCTTATCTCTACCAATCATCAGCTATAAACTTTGTTCATCTCTACAGCATGACATTGACACATGACATCTGTACACAGCAAGAGCTTTGGTTTTACTGTCATTTAGAAACTTCATTCATTTTCAACCCACACTTTATTAGTTTTAGTTCCTTTAGAAATTCATCAGGTAATGTTATGTTTACACATGCATGCAGTCTACCATTAAGCTATATTATACTTTTCCATGTTACAAGAAAAACATATTCATAAACTGATCATAATTTTAGATTCACAGTAATTACATCTATTACAGGTCAATGTGACTAATGAGATGTTTATCTAACAGTTCATATCTTTGATTTCCACTTCTGTAGACATATCTGAGTTATCCTGGGGACTAATGATAGCATATTTATGATGATATAAGGACTAGTGTGGGCTGAAAATTTAACCTGGGTACTAAAGCATTTTGTTTGTATCTAGTTCTGTTCAGAGCTGGCTACAGAAATTAACTGCCTGTTTTCTACTTTAAAATAAATCTCATGGCTAATTATAATGCAATCTACATTTGAATTGCAGGGTGAAAAAAATGTTTCAGCCAAACAAATGTCTTTGAGAGAAGAAGTTACAATTCTTACCTGTTTGTTCCTGTGACAAAAATCAGCACAAATGCTGTGCTTTAACACAGGCTTCACATACAACTTGTGTTATGGCCTTTGTACCAACAGCCATCATAACTGTATTTAACAGAATTTTGCAGAGATATCCCAAGAGATACAATGCTTCAGATAAAAAAAAAAAAACAAAACCAAAAAAAACCAGCAGGAAAAAAGCAAACAAACAAAAATGTACCTTGGGTATATAAATCCAGAAATGCCAGTGGTTTCACCATCAAGCACTGAATATTTTAATATTGATATATTTTATTCAAAGGATAAGACTCTATATAAAGAATCAAAATATAAATTGCTTAAGCAAAATTTTCCATTCAAAACTCATTTACTGTGTAACTATTCTGCTAGATCCCTGCATCTGTGTAACAGGATTTTTGTATGCTCTTTTAGGATAACAGCAAGAACTAGACAATAAGTTGCCCTTATGATCAAATCTTCACAGTCAGTACACATCTGAGGTCTTTGCTGGTTTAATTAAGAACTCTACTGATGTGACAAATGACTGGACTCCATCAGTTTCATTTCTACATTTGCCCTTCTCCAGTAAATTTGCCTCACTTAACATAGCAAAAAGATTCCAGCTTGATATACTGTAATTTAAACTTAAGCATTCAACACGACATAACCATCTGGTGTTTACCTCTCTTCCATTTCTCCTCTTCCTTTTCCCCTCTTCAATACCTAATATCTGCTGTACAGAGTTCAAATTTGAACCCTCTTAACGTAAGAAAATAGATGACTCTACTTGAGTCCTTAGATTTGAATTCATCTCTTCAGGGAAAAATCTTCCTATTTCATTGTATTCCAGGAGAGAGCAAGAGGTGGCATAAACATGGTCAAGACTCTCATAGTCAGGGTTATTTTATTCCAGTGGAAAATTTCCAAACCTGAGAAAAGCTTTTCACAGTCGGTTCAATTAATGGATGGTTTTGCATGTTGAAAATAGGGGAAAAAAAGTAGAAAATATTAAATTATTTCAGAGAGAATTAGATGTTTTTGTGTTGCATACATTATATCTAGTAATGACTTTGAATGCAAAAAATTTGATTTGCAAATTAGAAGAAATTAAGGTATTTTACATAAAACTCTCTATAAAGAGTTTTTATTCCCACTGGAATGTGATGGCTAAGGGAAGAAAAGGATTTAGTCTACATAATTATCTTTTGAAAACTCAAGTAAGATTGATTTTGTACTTTTTTCTTAAAAATATGTTTGATATTGACTTCTCTTCATATTGTAGATAACTGTATTAAAAAAGTTTCATTGTTTGTTTCAACTTTGTTCACTTCATCAACAAGAAAAAGTGTACAATATATGGGGTGTTTTTAACTTTTCCAGAAATTTTTGGGTTCATATGCTTAAAGTACTTAAATATTACCTTAGTACAGAAGCCTGAATTGTACGTATAAGGCTGAATTAATAAAGCAAGACAATTAGTGGGATTTGTATGGGAAAAAATCCCATATATATATATGGAATTTTCATTATTAGAAATAGTATATTATTTATTTGTATATTATATAAATTATATATAAATATTATTATTATATTTGTAAATATATATTTATTTTTATGGGATTATATATATATATGTATATATATGTATACTGATAGAAACAAGATGTGCAAAATGTGACCTTTTTCTGTAAATTTCGTGTGTAAAAATCAAGAACAAAAAAGAACAACAATATTTTTCATTCATAAACAAATACTTCCTATCTGAAAAAAGTTGAAAGGATTAAATTTTGGGACTCCACCTAAAACTTCCTCAGCATTAAGATCTAAAGTCCAAATTTTATCAGAAAATCTGAGCTCTTTTAATCATACTAAGTATGTCTGAGTCTAAAGCAAAGCTGAACCAGGACCAAAGACAAAGGGCTGAAAGTGAGGCATCTTTGCACCAAAAGGGTTCCCTTGCTATATAATTCTCAGTGATGTTAGCAGAACACACATGCTGTGGTGATAGCTGCTCACACGAATAATTCCAAATGATGTTTTCTTTAGTAGAAGTCTTATAAAGACTACATTCTTAGAAGATACCTTCACACTCTGTGTACAGATATAATGAAACTCAAAACTAATTTGTCTCTTCACAGATCGTGTTACAAATTTTCCAAAGTTTCTCCACATCTTTGGACATGACATTAGCAGAGACTACAGCAATGTGAGCAGTTTCCTAGTCATAATGATATTTTTTTGTAAGTCAAAACATAAATTTGGAGGAAACAATAACTACAAGGTTAATTGTAACCTTATCCTGGGTTCAATACCCAGTTTCAGGCATAAACTGATCACCTGATAAACCTGGATCAAGAAACTGATCCGGGTAGCCAGCACATTCATGATACCTCCCAAGGCTTCTCTTTATATACAGTCTCAAATATGAATTTAATATCAAATGAAAGGAAGGATCTGAGGAAGCTAAGATTACATTTAAATAGGAAACACCTACTATTTAAAATTAAATTTATGTACTCAAGCTTCTAAACATTCAAATTAAAAATACAGTGGTACTTATTTTAAGTATAATAATGAAGTCTATATACAGAGGTCAGTGTTGGTGTGCATGTGTCTAAAATAATGTAAGAAAAATTAATTTAATCCTGATAAAGACTTTACAGACAAATAAACTATAAATGTGTATTAGATGCTAGGAAACTACTTTGGAAACAAAATGCATGGTGTTTACTCTTGAAGTCTGGAAACTTTCAGACACCAAGAATTTAAGAGCAAAACAAAAATTTACTTTTGTGAGAGCTGTAAAAATCCCATACTGTCTCTGCAAAATCCATTCATGCACCAGAATCACACAAAACCTGAAAGCTATATGTCTGCACATGGATTCTGTGGCTTAAAACCACATTCAGGCTCTGTAGAAAGAACAAGATTCATTCACAATATAAATAAGATAGAAATAATATAGATTTTTCAAACCTCTCTGGAGATAAAATGTTATATATAATTGCCTATATACAGAGAGTGATAATTTTCTCCTGTGTTATGAAATATATCAAAAATAATTTTTTTTAGTTACATACTTACCTAGTAAAAAGTTGTTCATTCACCTCACACAGCAACAATTATTCACCTAAAAGATTTTCAAAACATATTGCTTGGCATAAGAATTCTCAGAATAGTATCAATTTGACTGATCATTTCACTCCACTGATAGTTAAAAACCTTAGTACCATGACTTCTTTGACATAAATTTAAATAACGCAGTCTTCTGAGCTCATTTAGAAAAGAGTAAATGTCATCATCAAAATAAGAGAATAGCCAGTTCTATTATTTCTGCTCCACCAGCCTTTACAAAAGTGAGACTGTTTCATATTTCTACTTCATGAATTTCATTTCCCCTTATATAGATCAATATACAAATTATCTTGTTGATTAAGGAAAGTGGATGAAGGTTGATACACACAAAGCTGTATTCCCAATCTTCTGTTAATGGGATATATCCAATTCAAGATTATCTTGCAAAATTACTGGGACAGGAAGAGTTCATATGGGAAGTAGCAAAGCCCTTCCAAAATGGAGCTTCTCCTGTGGTTCCTTTCCTCTGCAGCAAGAGAACTGGAACTGAAATAACATCCAATCCAAACAAGAAATACCCTGTCACTTTATCCTCCATACAATATCTTCTATTGACACTCAGTTCCTCTGTTGTTTGTTTCATGGCACAGCTGAGACTGATGTTTAACTAGGTACAATCGTTGTGTTGGTTGGTACATGCTTGCTAGATCTTAAATGTATTTATTATTGTTTAATATACGTTGGATATTAAAATTATTATTTTTTTTAATTCTCTATTTTGTTTTGTGGTATAGAAAAACAACCTAGAAGTTTACAGATAGAATGGCGAAGGAGAAAGGAGTATTGTGAGAATCTGAAACTATAAAGCAATGCAGAAAGAAGACTGTGGGCAGACAGGATGTCTTAGATACTGAAAGCATTCCTTCCCTTGGGTTAGTCATAACAATGACTCACAAAGCCATAGCAATAGGATCACTTGAAATTCCTAGCCAAGGACTTTCAGCTGCCCCAGAAGAGTACCAGGATGTCGAGGTGACAGATTTCAAGTGGGAAAACAGACTGAAAACAGAAATGGAAATCATTTAGCAATACAAAAGTTTTTTTATATCCAAACAACAATATACATATTGCAGTTTCAATGCATTCCTTTCCAGATAAAAAATGTGTTAGTCCCTCTGATTTCTTTTCTTGTCATGGGAATAAAAAAAAATTAGCCAAAGCAAATAAAGGATATGACTAAATAAGGATGGGGGCTGGGGGGGTGGTCAGGTGTGGGGGGTGGTTCCTCTGCATATTTAGACATGTAAATAACATCCCCAATTTCAAGACTATGATAGGAATATTGTATTTGAACATAAATAAAACATGCCATTTCTACTGTCCCTGGATGGATGCCACTTCCATTACTATGATGTTTTAGTCTATAATCATTCTTATTATTAAGAATAATTTATTAATAATATATATTAAATATTCTTATATAATTATTCCAAAATATTCCTAAATAAGATATGAAGGGAACAGCGTTGGAAAGTTTTTTTTTCCAAACAACTTAATTTTCAGATTTTGCAAGCAGACACATTTTGCAACAAGAAAAACACTTCCCAAAGTTCTCATAGAAAAAGAGGGAAGCTGATAATAATTTTCAGGTGCCCAGCCCAATTCAAGTTGAGTAAAGGGTGAAACCCAGGTTTCCTGTGTATAAGTTCATCTTTTACTGAATAAGGAATGGGACACATGATAATGTTTCACGTGTCCCAATTGCCATACCAATTATTTTGGATTTTTTCCTGATTGATATGAATTCAACTCATATAAAAGTCTTTACTGATTAAAATGCAATTGAAATTAGAATAGCCTCATAGATAGTTTTGATGACAAACTTATGGCACTGTCGCCTGAAAACTAACCATATGGGATAATGACCTATTTAATATATCTCTTAAAATATTGTGATTTCTTCCATTACGTTAAAACAGATATTTGTGTTTAGCAATGTAGAATTCATTTTAACTATTGGTTTATTCATGCTTACATGAGAAATTATGACTCCAAATCTTTTGTAATTTTACAATGGTGCAGTACCTGTGTGAAGTGAGCAAACTATTTGACATTCTTTCGTCAATTATGCTCATTGATGGTTCCACATGTTGGTATACTTCTGCCTCTCTCATCTTGTCTGCCTCACTTCCTAGTTTATTTTCCTCTTTTTAAAACATGAGTTCTTATCCATTGACTGCATACATGTACTAAGGCCAGTAGTATATTATGTCAGTACAAACAAAAGCTGACTGCCTAAGATTTCATTTTATGAAAGAGAATGAAAAATGTAGAAACAGCAGTTCTCTTACAGCTTGATTAGTATTCTTTATTTATAATCTTACTCTCCCACATAAATAATGTACTTACTTATGACTGTGTGGACTGATCTAAACAATCTAAGATAAATACATGACATTTTGATCTACTTTACTATCTCCCACTTGGGAAAGTAAGCTGATATCATCCACATGGATACGCTGGAATGTAATACAATAGCATAAATTATGATTAATTCTCCTAAAATATGAACTGTGACTAACAAAAATAAGTATAGTAATTATATTTTAAAAGTTTATTATTGTGAGATTATCTGAGTGAGATTGTAAAGGAAGATAGTTTGTAATGTGATTTTATTTGAATCAGAGAATCAGAAAATCATAGAATACCAGGTTGAAAGGGACATCAAGGGTTGTCTGGTAGAGCCTTTCTTGGCAAAAGCACAATCTAGAAATTGATTGGGGCCTAACATCTTGTCCAGATGAATCTTAAAAGTGTCTCATATTGAGAATCCACTGTTTCCCTAGGCAGATTATTCCAGTTGATGATTGTTCTCCTTGTGAAAAATTTTCCTCTTCTGTCCAGTCAGGATGTCTCCAGGAGTTACTTGCACCTGTTATCCCTCTTCTTTTACCTGTGATTTCTCATAAGAAATGAAGCCTCCATCTCCTTTGTAGTCTCCCTTTAAATACTGCAAAATGGTAGTAAGGTCTCCCCTCAGTCTTTTCTCAAGGTTGAACAAACCCAGTTAACCCAGTTTTCTAAGCCTTTCCTTACATGGCAGGCTCCCCAGCCCCTTGATTATATTTGTGGCCCTCTTCTAGACCTTCTCTGGCCTGTCCACAGATATTTTGAATAGCAGGGACCAAAACAAAAGAGCACAGTCTTTCAGGCATGGAATGACCACCACTGAATAGAGTGGGAAAATTACTTCTTTATCACTTCTGGTGATGCCCTTCTTGATGCAGCACAGCATCTTACTGGCTTTCTGTGCTGCAGCAGCACCAGTCACTCACATTGAGCTCATCCATCAGCACCCCCAGGTCCCCATTTGGGTAAATCCCAGACTGTTCTGCATTCCTGGGTTACATTTCCCAGGCTTGAGACTTTATAGTTTGTCCTTGCTGAATTTCATGAGATGCTTTTGAGCCTATCCAGATCTTTACGCAGATTAATTCTCCCCTCCAAAGTGTCCACTTCCCCATTCAATTGGTATCATTAGTAAAATTTATCAGGGTACACTTGATCCTGTTGTAGAAATCACTTATGAAGGTATTGAACAGCACTGGGCCCAATGTCTGTCCCTGGAGATCCCAAGTGTGACAGGATGCCAGTTGGAAAAGGGGATATTTACCACCAACCTCTGGAATATTTTAAATCAGTTCTATAACTCTGACTTGTAGAACATTAAAAATTGCTGGAGTATTTGTTGTTTGACAACAGGAAGATTATTAAACTATAGGTTACCTTTAATTGTGAGAGAAATGCTACTCAGTCACAATCATTTTCAAAGAGCAACAAATAGCAAGGATCAAGGTTAAAACCCAGGTAATTACTGTGCTTACAAGTAAGAGAGTAATTAGATTATTCCTCCTATATCTTGTACAGACTTCTATTGCACAGAAAACTGAATTATGCTGTGCATCTGGGATGTAGTGTTACAGGATTATTTACATGATAAGGTCTTGTCCTACTCGAGAAGTTATTAAAGAATCTCTCAGACTTCCCTTTTGAAAGATATATGGATCAGTCCATCTTTGATAAAGAGTAGCCAGGATTGAAATATGTACATGCATCCTGATCCCTGGACAAGCCATTACATAAAAAGTGCAGGTAATATTTCTTTCCAATTGCATTGCAGAGCAGTCACTAAACAGAATATAAATTCCATACTAACAATCTTTAAGCAGAATTTAAAGTTGTACAAATATATGTAAAACTATACCATATAGGAAGCTTTATATTTCATTATGCCAATCCTATAGATGCATGAGGGAAATTTTATCCTTCAATTTATAATCAAAACTACTGCAACTTATTTTAAATGTTTGTTTGGTTTTGTTTTCTTTCTTTGTTTATCGTTAGCTTTTTAATGTTTAAAGGGAGGAGTTTAACTTACATGTGATCATAGATGCCTTCAAGAAAACTTTTACAAGGGGGTCAGGTTTCTGGTTATTTGGGAAACATTTTTGAGAGCTGCATATGAAGAGAAAATGAATAGCACTGTGGTACAAAAGCAATCTAAATGAAATTAAAATTTAGAGATGTGTCTTTTGTGTTTTGTAAGGTTTATATGTTTGATGTCATTGAACTATATATTCATGAGCTCAAAAATAGTGCATGCAAGACTAATTATATTCCATCATAAAATATCATAACAAATAATAACAAAAGTGTTGCTAATTTAATGATAATGGCAGGTTTCTAGTAGCAAGTTTGATATGTCCATCTAACCAGGACATTTTGACATATCAGTTTCTTTATATAATGCTTTAATACTTTTTAAAATAAGAATACTATGTATGTGAAGCTGTATTACAATTTCTAGTAGAATTACAGTTTTAAAATACCAGTGTCAGAATATCCAGTTAGCCTCTGGAAAAAAAAAAAAGAAAAAAAAAAGTTTTTTTCTAGCTACTATCAGTTCTAAAATTGTCTTTCAAAATTAATGTATATTTTCAGGACTGTTGCACCACCAGTGATGTCAATATCTCTACGTAATGATACATTCCTATTGCACATTTTATAGTGTTAAGGTGCCATTCAAATATTGGCTAATAATGGTTTTGATGGAATTTGGACAGGATAGAGTCAGAAAGTATTCATTTGACACATAGTATAACATTAATGGTGACTATTGTGGACAATTTATTCCTCAGTACTAGTACTGGATCAGCATGCTGGATGACCCATTGTTTTTACTGGTGTTATAAATTCACTAATAAAATCAGCACATGCAACCGGGTGGGACATGATTTAATGGTGGACTTGATACTGCTAGGTTGGAATGAATGATCCGAGGAGATTTTTTCCAACCTTAATGTTTCTAGGTTTCTGTGTGACAGGGGAGCTCTAAGTTAATGCATAGCTAAACTTAACCATTTCCACTTACCTTGGAAACCTCATCTAAAATTAAATCCTTAGATAAAACTAAAGAGATAAATCATGCTGAACTTTTTGTATCTACATTCTCTCTACTTTCCAATATCCTGTTTTAATTAAGATAAGATTTATTTTGAACTGATGTGAAATTCCTTGTATTTTGAGCAGTATCTTGTCACATAGTGATGACATCAAATGTAAAAGCAACTCTTTCAAAATACCTTGAGAAATGGGAATGAATGTCACTGGAAATAATATCTGTGTAAGCTTCTGATGTCTCATACAGTCTCACTCCAGCAGTGAATTAATCAAAGTAACAAGGTAAATTGTATTCAAATATGTAAACATGGTAGAATATATGGATCTATGGATGATGCAAATAAATATCCAAATCCAGCTCAATCTGAACAAAATGGTGGCCTAAATTAACAGTATTTTTGAATTCTCTTCCTCCCCAAGTAATCTCTTCTATTTGCATTTGTGCCTTGTTTATTTGGCAAAACTCAAAGAAAAATCAAAGAAAAAAAATCAAATAAAAAGAAAAGCACTAAACAGAACTAGGCAGATGCTTAACATGCTAGTATTTTAGGTTCCCTATCTGTTCCTTGGATAGAACTACTCATTTTCCTGAACTCCTGGGTTTCCCTGAGATATTAATGCTCATTATCAGTGCCTCATTATTGCCTTCTATAAAATAGACATCAGAGTGAAGAGGATGTTGGGGTCAAAGCTAGTTTTACAGTAAATGACAAGGAAGGTAGAAATAGAGGGAAAAAAGGCGTTGAAAAAACTGTATCTAGTTAGAGAAACATAAGATCAGCCAAAGAAAAAATTCAGAGAACTGAAACCTGGGAACAAGCTGCAGGAGGGTTTAACAAAGGAAGAATATCAAGACAAAATGACCAGGGCAGAAGAAAAGTATACACACACCCACATAAACACACACACACACACACACAAATCACAAGCAAGCAAACAAACAAATCAAACACCTCCTTCTTTTTTCTGATTAAATTTTTGTTATTGTCTGGAAAGTCAAGTTTAACAACTAAGAAGAACAGTGTCAAAAAGAAAGACTAAAAGGTCAAGTAACATGAAAATTGACTCATTTTCAAGCTTGTCTGATGATGCACATCTGAGAAATGCATATTACATCCAAATTAAAAAAAACTTAATTCATGTTAAAATCTCCCCTTTAAGAACACTGTTTTTCTCCCATTTTTCAGTATGCAATTAATGTTTTTTTTTGCAGGACAGGTGCCTACCTAAAATTCCTTGTCTGTGATTTTTCAGTCAACTTTACAGTCTAAGCAGTTTTCAATAGCTCCACAGTCAGTGAGAACTCATTCTGGCCACATTTATTTCATCATATAAACCCTTACCTACCATGGAGAGGAGGAAATGGATACCTCTGACAGATAATAATTCTGCTGCCATATAATTGTCCCCTTGGAAAGTTTATTCAATATAACAAATTCATTCAACATGAAATCATGGAACCTGATCTATCAGTGAAATGTGAAATTGTGCTATCAAGGTGAGCTATAAGCAGGTAATATTTCCTACTGTGATAGAAGCTACAACACACATGGACTTTAAATGGACCTCAAATGCTCTTTTATGTATAGTTTATTTTCATTTTAAAAGGATAGTGTGGAATGAGGAGGAAATTAGAAGTGGCCATTTTTATTGCTAAGTAAATGAAAGAGAAGTGCTACAGGCTATTTTAAATCTGTTTTTGGAGTTTTTATCAGTAGCAAGATATGTGCAGATTGATTTTGAGCTACATTATTTTCAAAGTTGTTTTTTTCCTTAAAAAAAAATGCCAGTCAAAAGACCTAAAAGGCTTTACCTGACAAGTCTTAATTAAATCCAAGGATCTCTGTTTCCTTAGTAACCACTCATAGCATCACTAGCATTCCAGAGAGAGCAGCAGGTGCAAGAAACCATAAAAATGAAAAATCCTATTTTGCCAATGACTTATTGAAATATTAGATTGAAGTATTTAATACTGGCTTCCTACTGATTTCAGTGACTTCTGAGTACAATCTTCTATCAATCTTTTAAATAATTATACACTACTGAAAGTCAATTTTATCCTTTTCTTTCTTTGACATTCCACATTCTTATGCTACAGGATAGTGTACTTCTGTTTATTCTTGTAGTTTGATACAATTGCATGTTTCAGAATCAAGTGCATACTCCTAATGTTGTTCTAATCTTCATGATCTTTTTTGACTTGTATTTTTGAGACCTGTAGATTGAAATATGAAAGTATATAGTGCTGTAGAAACTGAGGAGACACCATTTACATGGTCTTTACAGAGCAAAGCAAACTTTACAGAAGAAATAAAAATTATGCAATTGTAGTGAATTAAAAATGAAAATCTGTGAGAGCTTTCTGTATTTCAACAATAGGCCTTTCAACATGTTTTATCTCATATTTATGTACCTCATATTACAACTACTTTTTATAGGAATAATTTTTCTTTACTTAATAACTTCCACCAAAACAAAGCCAGTGTACATCAAAAGAATATTTAAAAAGAAATAGAGTTGCTCATCCAGGTTGACTGGATGAGTATGAAAGAATCAAGTTCATCTGCTCCTTCTGACTCTGTTTGAGGGATGAATTTGCCTCAAACTTAAAGAGATTATCTGACTTAGATAAGGCATTTAAGCAGGCATGGCATCTCTCTGGCTTAAAATTCTTAAATGCCACAGTCATCTTGAAACTTTCACCTCCTATCCCCACTTTCCTCTCACAAGGTGTTTTCATCAAAAAGGTCCTTTGCCCAGCATAAGATCTAATAGCAGTGGTAAGATGTTGAAATACAGGTCTGCTTCTGTAATGTGGCTAAATTTGTATTTTCAATCCTTAATACACCAGAGTCTATTTAGCACATGAAGGATGGCTTAGTAACAATCAGTCAGGCCTGTTGTAAATCTATAGTAGTTTTTTAAATCATGTCTTCTTAGTATCCTGTCACTTTTGGTAACTAACAAACAGATTAAAAACCAAATAAACAAAGGAAGTGGAGAAGTAGCAGAAAAGACAGAAAATAAAACCCCATTAAAAAAAAAATAAGAACAAAAAAGAACATTTGTTCAAATATAACCAGGTATCAAAGTCATCAAAATATGTTGGTGTCTTTGTCCTGTCTGCATATGTCCTAATTAAATATCTCCTTAATGCCTATTCAAAATCTCACCTTTTATCCTTGACGAAATTCTTGACATTACAGTTTCCCTGCAGCCCACAATTCTCTCTTTGAAAGTCCTTGCAAGAATTTAGTTCTCAGTGTGGGACGATCCAAGCATCCTGTTCAAGCCTGTGACTATTTAGCAATATTCTTAGCCATCACAGAGAAAACCTTCCCTATATCTCCAGGCATCCACATTTACACAATGATTTAGGATATGTAATTATCAAGTTCAGTCCCTCCATTTGACCTGAGAGGAATTAAACCCATATTAAGCATATTAAGATATAACTGATATATCACTGTGCTAGACACACTCACACTGGCTTGTTGAAACCATATCATTAGTGAGAAAATAATTACACATTTATTAAGCCAAAGTTTGAGAATGGGAACTGTCTTTCAGCCACTTGTTGGAACATTCATATGAGAAGGGAAGTCAAATTTCTGTTCCAAAAACTGCTGTAGTATTTTAAGTAATTATTCCATTCTGGTATAGCTGGAATAAATTATCTGTTCCTGTGTAGATGTTCCAGTCACCAGTTCTGCTCCAACCTGATGTAGATTCACTAGTGTGGATGCTAAATGTAAAAGCAGGCAGGGAGCACAGAGCTTGTGTGAAACTAAGACAAGCTTCTCACTCTGGCCTGAGAAAGCATGAGAGAATCCTAACAGTCCTTGGAGAAAGACAACAATCCTTGCTGGTGTTGTTTAGGATCCTTGTTGTTTACTTGCAAGAAACAGTCAAGGGGTGGTGTTCCACCAATGATAGTGATGTGCTGGTTTAATGACCAATGTGAGTTTTACCTCTTGGACCTGTATATAAAAGATCTAAGATAATAAAACTTTGCTCCCTTGGACAATACAGCTAAGAGAGTTAGTGTTGTACTTATTGCTGTCCGTAATATAGTGTGACACACTAGTGGAAGAAATTAAAATGAACAAAAAAATTCAGGTGAAGCTAATTAAATATGTTCACTAGCTATATATTATTTTAATTGGAATACATAGAAGACTAGAAAAATTACAGATTTGGGACTTTTTTATTTGAATGAGAGATAGTTTATGTCTTTTTTTTTTCCTGATTTTTAAATTATTATTCAAGGATTTTGATACATATTTTTGAAGCTTCCAGAAGGAACAAATGAATTTATCACATTATGAGATAAAGAACAAATGTGGAGCATCAATAGTGATCATTAAAAATTTATACCATCGAATACATGGCTCATCTACAATTAATAGAGCTCATGATAAAAATAAAACATTTTGTTCATAAAAATGCATTTATATAAACCATAATCTATTATTTTCTAAATTTAGTAACCATGATCTCAATTTTTTTTCTATAGAGTGGTTTGCTCCCAATACTAAATCCAGAACTACTGAGACAGTATCTCAGCTTCCAAAGACACTTTATGACTAAACAAAATATAGAACACAATTCAATTTTCAGGACAGAACAAACCTCAAGCAAACAGTTTCTAACATCACTGGACCTCAACAAAGAAAGCTGTATGTAACTTTCCAGGAGATAAAGGTAAATGACAGAGACATCTACCCAATAATTCATTCTGTCCAAAGAACAAAAGAAAAAACCCCAACAGACAGAAAAACATGGAGAATATAAATAACAACTCCTATTTTCCTTCCACTTAACAAGTCCACTTCAGATAAACTTATTCCTATGTAACCGTTTGAAAAAAGTCCTCATGTACAGTTACATATGCTTTTATCTACAATGTGAATAGCAGCCAGTTATTAAAAACAACAAACATCAGAGTATTTAATCTATATTCTTAAAGAACAAGATATTTAAGGCAACTTTTCCTTATTAAATCCTCTGCAAAGGAAAGCTTCACTACTATCTCATTTACTTCTTTAAGGGCTTTTTGTTTGGTTTTGTTTGGTTTTTTTTTTAGTTTGAGAAATCTGAGATTTTGTTGTTGTTTTTTGATTTTGCATTGCCCTTGATATTAAGGACAGAAGTGATTTGCTAAGGTAAGAAAGTTGTAAAATTTATTCATTTTGTTTTAGGGACAGCATTGCTGAGAAATGAGAGAGAGAAAAGCGTCCAGCCTCTTCTTCTTCTCTTTACTCATAACACAGGAAAAGTAAATTATGGAGTTTTTACACAGTGAACAAATACTTAAACTCCGCCACCTGCTACGTATGTAGCCATGTATTTTGAAGGTGATACATAACAAGTAAATTAAGAACAGTTAAAAGCTTATCCATAATTTAAATGTTCAATTTATGATTGATGAATTAATTCAGTCTCTCAGGATCAGAGTTTTGGAACTTCTTGGCTGAAGGAAATGCAGTAGAAGTTCTCAACTGTGCTTATTCATTTAGTATTTCTGAACAGTGGAGCAATTTATTTAAACTGAACATTAGATTTCTTCCTGAATTTAGCTAAATAAATTATGGAAAAATTGAATAAATTTGATAATATTCAAAGGTATAAAATATATGATTATTGTATTTTCTATTATTTTCCCAAATAGTTTTTCTTCCTATATTATCTGTTAGCTTTGATTATTTATAGAAAATAGACAATCCAGACAAACTGGCACTTTCAATCTCTACATATTATTTAGAACTGGTTAATATTTGTACATATCTTAAAAAATTTCAAGAGCTATACAAGTAAAACTACTAGTTCTAATCATGTCATTCAGATGCTCACTAGCCTTATGGAAAATGGAAAATTAATCTCTAATAGCTAAACATATTAAGATTATTTAAGACACTTAAACAAACAAAAAATCCCAACAAGAACTGATGGAAAATGCTTACTTTATGAGTGAAAAATATAGGAACCAAATTTGTTCACAGTGTAGAATAAAGGAAAAACACATTAATTAATTAAGTTTATCTGCTGGCTTGGATACGTATCAAAGTGCAGTAATTACTATAATTTGCATTAAAAAAGCTCCAACTATCTTCTTTGATATTAGACACCTAAAAGAAAGAATCATTTAATTATGTATGCTTTGCAATATCATAGAGCGGGGGAAAACCAACTACTTGAAAGAACTGAGCCATTAAGCCTGATATAGAAACTCCCCAATAGTTTCTGGCTCCCATTACTGAAATACTCTCATTAGTTAAAGCTAACAGGAAAGAGATCATAGCCTCTTCTCTGATTTTTAATTAAACTAAATGTCCCTTTCCAGGAAACCTATAAGAACTTGGGAGAAGTGGGGGGTTCTAGATACTTCGATGGGGCTAATAAAACTAGAAAATATCCTTAAGAAACAAAAGCAAAACCAAACAAGAAAAACAAAACACACAAACCCCACCATCAGCAATCATTAGAGCATCACAAACAAAACATACTTTTATTATATCTAACAATATATTGTTGTCATTTAAAGATTTCCCCATCACCTGCAAAAAAATGGTAGACTAGTCTTTTATAACCTTTAAAATGTATTTGTACCAAAAAACACAAAATCAAAAGCCCCAAACAAACAAAAAGCCCACAGATTCTATTTCATATCTATTCACATTTTTGTAATTATCTCTCTCATATTATACGATCCAGTCTAACAAGGTGTCTGGCAAATCTTCAACACAAAATTGTTCTAAAAAATTACTAATCCAGACATGTGCATTTGAATTATTGACATTAAAACTTAATCAGTGCGCAGTCATTCCCTTCGTATAACTGGTTATTAAACTAATTTTGGACTGACTTACACCCACTGTTCCATTAAAAGGTAATTTGGTCTCCCAGAATAAAAGGAAAAAAGGCCCTACCTAGTTAATTTTTTGTGTCTAATGTTCTTGAGATTTCTAAGTGCCTTTAGCTGGAAGCACATCAGATGTGCTGAACCTAAGACTTTGTACTGAAATTCCTGGAGCTTTCTAAAGTTCTGCTTCAGCTCCAGATCCACTTCCTCACATGTAGCCCCTGTGGCCGCACTTCAGTACATCAGGAATGAAGGGGCTCAGCCACCCATTTCCTAAGGAACAGCATGTCCTGGGTGCTTCCTGCTGTACAAATGCTGGGTAGCTGGCTGCAAACTTTCAGAGAAGTTTTCACAGCATAAAATGAATCTGTTCTCATTGTGCACACTGTTTTATCTGTTTACAGACATATGTGATGTCCAGAGATTCCCAGACACCTAGTACATTGCTATTCTGAGCATGCACAGACATTCCTTAGTGTTCACAGTTTTGCACCTGTTTCTCCTATAAATCCAGTTAAAATGAGTAGAATAGTTATTCATCAACCAGAGTAGCTTGAGGCAATCTGGTGTGCTCTGAACAGATGTAGATCAGGTTTCCTGTTAAAACAGACCACAAGGGTTTTTTAGAGGTAGGAAATGAGGGCTCAATTATTTTCTTTGCCTGAAATGATGCAGGCTTCCCACTCTTGTCTGGTAACTCTCTAAGCACTCCAAAATAATGTGCTCTACAAGAGGGTATTGCTAGGAGCAGGGATTGGCAGTAAAAATTTCGGACTCTTCTTACACAAAGAGAGCAGACAAACAGAAACCAAAACGATCATGTAAATTACCATGGCTCTCCATCCTAGTGATCAGGATGCTCAGCCAGGCTGCTCTTGTACCTAAGCCAAGTAGTATTTCAGTTTTTACATTAACTAGTAACTCTTCAGGAAAACAAAACAAAAATTAAATAGTAGCAGAAGGAATTTTGGGTTTTTTGCCACGCTATATAACTTGCCATATATCTTCTCTATTATGATTTCTTTCCCTCTTAAAAATAGTTCTGTAATTAAGTATACAAATAAAATATATTTAGCTATCTTTGTGATGACGTCTTAGTTGGATAAAAGATGAAGGTTTATATTAGTTTAAAACAATGCAGTGGGAAAATGGCATGTTGTGTAATTGCAGTATCCCTTGAACTGTGATATAAGAAGAAAGTCCATACCTCACCTCTCTAGTTATTGTTTGATAGTAGAAGGCAAAAACTACTTTCTGGGTAGTGATGAATATTGGATTTATGAATTCTGAGTAGAAACAAATGCTTTAGTTTAAGAAAAGACCAGGTCATCTTGGCAGGTCTTCTCTGAAAAGAACTGTACACTCTTATTTTATGCAACTAAAGGAGAACCTTGAAAAGTATACTAATTATATTTTTTAAGAATTATTTAAGGTCTTGTTACATAAAGAACGTTACAAGAGGTAAAGGCTTAAGAGTGTCTGCTGATCACACATTTCTTTGGTGCCCTTCTTAATTACTTTGCTTGAAAAGAGGTAAAATCGAGCTGTTAGTTTTTCATGGTATGCAGAAGCCTACAAAAACCAGAGTTTGAAATGAGAATATTTGAAATACTTTGTGGGCATGACAATTAGTACAATTATTTGGTGATCATATTAATAATGGGAATCAAATGTTTAGAAAGAGATTCTTTGAATCCTTAACCATTCATGCTAGTTTGTGAAGGTTTAAATACATAATTTAGAGTGCCCTATAATTTAAGATAAAAGGTTTAATTTCCTATTCATATAAAAATACATATGAAAGTTAACGTAAAAACCTTACTGCTCAGATGAATTTTTACAAATTCTACAAAAACAGCTTTCAGTAATGTGTTCAATCTTTCAAGATTTGTCTCTACATACCAAAAGTGAAGCTCCACAACTCGAAAATATGTAGAGGTTTCAGAATCCACAGGAAGTATTTGGTGCACAAGGGATTCAGACATACTGAACTTTTGGGCCCTTTTTGGTTTAGACAAGTTGAAATGTGAATCTGCTGAAGAAAAGTAGACATAGAAATTTCTTTAGACCTTTAAGTGTTGAACAGTGACTCACACTGTCTATATTCTCCACTCAGAAATCAATGTTTACCCCTATCAGCCCACAGACCATGGACATCTGCATCTTCTGAGTGGATGTTTTAGCTGGCAATATTTAGAAATACGAAATCACAGAATGGTTAAGGTTGGATGGGAGCACTGATGGAGTTGTCTGGTCCAACCTCCCACCTGAAGCATGGCCTTCCTAGAATATGTGGCTCTAGGAAATGCATCCAGATAATTACCATGTTATGTTACCCCCTGCTGTATGTACATACAAAGAATGACAACCTTATCTCTCCTATTAGAGTTAGTATAAGCAAAGAGAGCAGGAATTTTGGGGAGTATGGTCCCACAAAAGATGTCTAGCCACAGGTACTTAAAAATGGCACTACATTTGCTTCAACAGCATTCTATACTTACATAAACTAGATTTTCTCTCTTATGTTTCACTAGCTAATTTGGTATGCATCAATAAGTTTTGCTTTAATTAGAATTTTTTATATACACAGCTTAAAATTTCTATATCAGTATATAAGCATCTCAGCATCCACTTTGATTTTTTTCTCATTATTATTCTCAAAAGCCAACCTGCTTTCAAGATCCTTTGAAGTTGTGCACCTTGTGATAACTTGTTACTCTGTCCAATGAGTGATGCTGCATTCATCTTTCCACTGGGGCTTTACTTTAACTGTTCATAGAATACCTGACATAGAGAGAGGGACAGGACAGTACAAGTGAAAAAAAAAATACACAGCTTTTCACAGCCATGGGTTGTGAATTTAAAATTGTGGGGCTTGGACTTGACATGTTCTATTTCACAGGGGTTGCAATTGACATTTTCTGTTCAGACTTGCCTTTTATTCTAAGCATGAGTATACAGATCCCAAATTCCTGATTTGGCCTGAACAAAAGGCTGTCTAGGAATGTATGGTTAACATACAAGTTAACTTCTACAGTACAACGGAACTCCAAAAAAAACCCCAAATTGCAGTCCCAAAACAAAACAAACAAAAATTGCTTGTAAAATCACCAGTAATCTGTAAATACCTTCTAGATTAATATTGCTCTCTGTAGTTTTTTAGGTTGTTCAGTACTTTAAAATACATATTTCAGCAGCAAAGCAGCTGTTGAAACAGACACAGAAAACACATGCAAATACATAATAAATTTTATTTTATTATTGTTGTTGTAGATATTTCATTTTAAAAAATCATTGACTAAATTATATTCCATAATTTGGGTTTATTTTACTTAAGATTATAATATTCATCCAGATGTCATTCACTTTTCATCACACTCAGTTCTTTTCTTTTTAAATAACTTTGGAAGAACATCTGCTGTTAACAGCAAGAGATATAAAAGCATATAATATTTCTCATCATGCTGATTTAGTTTGAGATTGGAGAGAAGAAATCAGTGCTCATTTTGACATACAATTCACTCAAATATTGTATACTCAAAAAGAGTGATAACATTTGGGACTAGAAAATATCGATGTGATAAAGAAGAGATCTAAAATAATCTGAATCTGAAATCTAACCACCTGAAAGGTTGTAACAACTTTTGTAATTACTATCATTGATAGACTTTTTTTTCTTGCACTTTTCAACTATCAATTAGAGCCTCTGTTCCTTCCTGGAAAAAGTTCAAGTGACACTTTTATATGAGTTTATTTCTAGTGTTGGCAGTTTAGATGGATAGAGAAAATGATTCATAGGCTTAAACTCACCTTTCTGGACCACTGCCACACTTTATGTTGAGGTTTTCACTATTTATTAAAACAGCCACTCGAATACGTGCAATTCCTGTAACAAATTGCTTCACAAATTAGTCAAAATGCCATTTCTCATATGTACCACATGAAAACAACAGTCCCAAGACAATCATAAAATAAATTTTTTTGCTTAGCTCAAGATAAACTATTTATCATGCTCGCTGAACTGCAAGCTAGTGTTGCTGTGAAAACTTCCCAAGTCATTCCAATGGCTTTGGATCACAGATGCTATCCTGCCAATACCCCTTAGGCCAAATTGGCAGATGAAGTACAGTCCAAACTGGTGTCTACAATATATGAAGCTCAAGGACTGTCCTGTTCTGTGTCATAGACAATATAAATATTATCTACAACTCTCTGCTAATCAACATGAGCTATAGGCTGCTATATATAAATCTTCTGGGAAAAATGTAATCTGTAAAGGCAGAAATTTTTCAAAGTCTGAAAGATTTTGATCAATGGTGATCCACTGAGAAAAAGCACACTAGGTGATTTATTTTGTGTCCATTAAAATTGTATGTTCTTACAAGAAGAATACTGCAAATAAACTTTTCTGAAATATCTGTATTTTAACCCATGTTACTAAAGCATTATTAGTCTGTTCAAATAATTAATTTGGCAGTCAAATGTACTAACTTTTTTTCTGAAATGGTATATATCAATGTCCTTAAGGACTTACAAATTAATTTTGATAACAGAAGAACAAAAGTAAGTCTAATTACAAGCAGCAAAAATGTTATTATACAGGAATTCAGAGCTTGTGGTTTTTTAATTGACTTCAAGTTTTTCTAAAACCTGATTGCTATAGGGACTTCTGTCTCTGATTTGAAATTAAAAAGTAATTAAAACACTTATCTAATATCTGTACATTATTTGTAGTTTAAAGAATATAAAACACGAAAGATAAAACTGAAATTATAGAACTTACAAAGGGCTCCATGCAGCAGCACTGAGGGTAGCCAACAACTGAGTCAGACACAATGTCTTCAAGAACTCTGTTATTATATAACTCTCTATTATAGGTGACACTTTCTCACAGAGCTCTGTGCAACTGCGTGTGTTGTTGGGAGCCTTGAAACCACTCATTTCAGACACTTCGTGTTTAATTAATGCTGCATGTTCTATCACCAATTTTATTAACATGCTATTACTGGATGAATATCTCCCCATCACTAATTTAAATTCATGAAAGCTAGCTCAGCCTTGTAATTGGAAGATCTTCCAAAAGCACATTTTTTTTCCTGTAGTTTTTCCAGTCTTATAAAAAAGCAATCTCTTTCAGTGATGGTTTAGACCAATGCCATAAAGGCATTGCCAATAAATGAATGAAGTCACCCAGCAGAGGCACAGTTTTAAGTGTCAAAAATAAAGATAAAATAAAAAAAAAAAAAATAAATCTGTTACATAATAAAATGTAACAGGTAGCTACCCCCCCTTTTTCACCCACAGTATAAATTAGCTGTATATGAGATGATTTTTTACCTTTTTTGCATTTAGAAATTGCATTTAGCTTTTTTGCATTTAGAAATTGCAGGTTTTTTCCTATGCTGGATCACAGAATCACCTGGGCTGGAAGGGACCCACAGGATCACCAAGTCCATCTTTGGGCCCTGCACGGGACACTCCAAGAATGTCACGATATGACTCAGAATATTGTTTGAACACTTATTCAAATCTGTCAGGTTTGGTGCTGTGACCACTTCCCTGGGGAACCTGTGCCAGTGTCCAGCCACCCTCTGGGTGAAGAACCTTTGCCTAATATCCAACCCAAACCTCCCCTGATACAACATCAGGCCATTCCCTCGGGTCCCGTCACTGGTCACCAACAGAAGAGATCAGTGCCTGCCCCTCCTCTTCCCCTCACCCCTCACATTCCAGAAAACTCTCAGTGCAAATATGTCTTACAAAACTTAGAGGTAGCTAATGCAACACAAATGTTTTGCCCTTTCTTACTGCTCTAATTCTAGGTCACTCACTAACAAATAAATCAAAAATAAGAGTTTCCTATTTTGACAAAGATATTATAATTGACTATGAAAGGTCCTTCAAAAATAGAGGAAGTTTCAGGAAAAGCATTTTATATTCCTATCTAGCCTCTACAATTCTGAGAAGGGGACAAAGAGATAGCCTGGAGACATTGTTTTGAACAACGAGGATACTTTTATTCACTAGAATCTTGTTTCTCTGCTAAATGCTTTTGTGCATCTCTAATTGGAATTCACTGAAATGAAAGTTATCTAATGTCTCTGAAACAAGTCTGTGATGAGACACCAGAAGAAATTAAGGGGTTTTAAATTACCACTATCTTTGGTAATTTGAAAAAAAATAATGAAAAGTATTCTTTTTAATCTTTTATTGCAAAACTATGGCACAAAAGTTTGTTTTCTGATGTTATTACTAATGAGAACCAAACCATTTAAAAAACAATTCTGTCTTCAGACTCATGCTACTCTTAAAATAAAAAAGGTCTATACAAACAAGACTCTCATCATGCTCAAGCATGCATGCTATCAAATGCAAAGGATAACGTAAAAAACCCTCTGTATTCATGTAAAATTAACACCCTGAATGGAGAATTATACAGCTGTAGTGTTCTTCTGCAGTTTGGCTCATCTGAGAGAGTGGAAATTCTTTTATTCCATCTTTTTTTATGTTTTGATAGTGATATTAAATGTGAAGGAAAGGTTCTGAAGAGTGATTTTCTCCTCCCTCACTTTTGAACTGCAAAGTGCCATTGTTCACATCAATAAAGGGATGATAGCAACTTGGATGCACCCTGAAGGCAGAATTGTTTAAAATACTTCTTAAGAATCCTTTCAATATAAAGTGCAATTTATGTTCTTATATTGATGTTGCAATAGGGTAGTAAGTATATTAATGGAGAAACCACTAAAGCTTTTTCACTGGAAAGGAAGACAAAGAAAGCTGCATCTTCTTTAATTGCAGTGATGCTTTACACTGTCTTTTCTGCCTTATGGAAATACTATCTTTAGAATGAATTAGTCCTATTTTCCACTCTACTGGTTACTGAACTTTTTGTTTAATAGATAGAATAGCATTGAGAGATGTTGTTCCCAACATTACTGAACATGCTTTTTCAGACACAGGCTCTTGAAAAAAGAAAGCAAATGAAGGAATTTTTTTTTTTGCCGTTCTCTAGTACACCATTAGAGTAGCAGTGAGGAATTATTCTTTTGAATATCCCATGAATTAGAACCAAGAAGGAATAATAAGTTTATCTCAATAGGTAAAGAGTTTATAGAAGCACACAGAAGACTAAATTTTCATCTTTTATATCCCAGTTACCTAAACCATAGTAGCATTTTTTACCTTTTATTTTTTTTTCTTTCCTCATTCCTTTTTCCTTTCTCCATTTTTCTTAATAGTAGTAATCTGCACTTAAAACTGCAACTGTGAAAAAGGTGAATTTTTTCCTCTGCCACAGCATGGTAAGACTTAATATAGACTATTTATTCTCCTAAGTTATCAGAGATAAATTTGCATCTTTATTTGGAGCTCTGAAATTAGCAGTTGGGGAAAGCATAATGCATATACCCCATAGGGCCCTCAGTCTGCCACACAATTCAAATAATCTTAGGAATGGAAAGCATTATTTACAGGAATTTTCGTCCTCCAGATCATTACATATAGTAGTATAAAATTTCTCATTTTTCAACAACTATTAAGTATGTTTTTCTTCAAATCTAACTGAATGCTTATTTAAATGAACAGCTGATACTACCTATTGTATAAGTGGTTCAAATCTATTTTTAAGTATTTCAGGGGACAAAGACATTTCAAAAGAGAATTAACAGCCAAATGTGGGATAAAATATGAAAAGCTAGATTTCTAATTAACTTCATTTACATGATTGAGATTCATCTTTATAAAAATAAAATAATTCTGTATAGCACAGCCAAAATTACAAAAATGAAATATGCTAAAGCATAATGAGGGAAAGTGTACCAATAATGAAACATTTTCCTGAAATGAAGGTCTTTGGCTTAGCTAATGAAAGCTTAGCTAATGAAACTCCAGTAAACACTTCAGAACCTGACGAGGTACACATCCTTGACCCCACCCAAACTGAAATTGCTCCAAGGAGCAGAAATAAGACCTATTGTTACAACATCTACTACAGGGAGCCCAAGACCCACAGAAAAATTTATGGGTTTGATGGTATGTAGACAAAGGGATGTGCAAATTCACCACCCGCTCTTCGGTTATTGCTGCTATTTACCAAATATATATATTCAGGCTTCGTGGAAAAATTGTTTATGAAATATGTCATATATGTCCCAGCCGTCTCTCCTGGTAACTCTTTAAAAGAAAATGACCTCTTATAAAATATTTCTCATTAATATTGACTACCAAGAAAATGAAAACAACTGTATATTTTGTCATGAGTGCACCTAAACTATCAAAAAAGAAAAAAAAAAAGGATAGGAAGAGGTATTACTATTTGTGATACAAAGAGAAGTGTGCCATGGAATCTGCAGCACTTTGACTGCCCTGCTGAGTAAATTTGTGACAGAGATAAAAAAGAATATCCCTACATCATACAGAGTGATTAATTTACTTAATGACCCTTTTTTATCTTTCTCTGCTTTATTATAACTTGCTCCCATTGTCTCTACATATTTAAGGCATCAGACTAGCATGAGAGGGGTACAAAAATAGTTCTCATCATTGTACCATAATTGTAGCATGGACAGAGTCAAAAGAGGTAAATTAATCTTCCATATCCTCTCCCCATCAGGAGACCATGTGTTCTTTAGGTGAATTTGGCTAGAGGAAACACATGACAGTTTGTGTAGAAGCTTAGTACATAACAGGGAGCCTTGGATATTAAACCAGAAAAGTCACAAGAAAATACCTGTTCAGGAACAAATTTTCAAACAATGGATAAGACAGCACTGTAAGGATTTTCAGTGGATCCAAATATGATACTGTGAATATTCTTTGTCAATTGGTTCTCATTACCAGAATATGAAAGCATTCATTCTTAGTGAGACAACTAGCACCCCACAGTCTATCAATGTTTAAGAGAAGATCTTCAAAAGCATCCAAAGGAAATTAGGAATCACAAATGTCTATTTTCTTTTAGAAAAATAGCCTTTTTGAAGTAACGTCCAATTGGAATACCTGTGGTTGAACTTCTGTTTCTTTTATAGAGTTCATATCTTTGATTCAATCTGAAGACTTCAAAAAGATACAAAAAAAAAAAAAAAAGGGGGAAATCAGAAATTTATTTTCTGATTATTTTTACCTTCCATTATAAAACTATTATGTATCCTTCACAGCACTGGGGTTTTTTAAGGTACGTGTAATGAGATATCCCATTGCCAAAAGCAATAGATAAGAGGTTTGCAGTGAGAGATCTAATCATAGCTTTTCTTCTCATCTCCTTGTTACGCTGTATTATAAATTCCAACAGTTTTAGACTCTTCTGCTCTCCCCCAGCCAGCTTCAGGCAATATATTTGAATCTGATTTCTTTGTTTTTCCCCTGAGAATATTTTGTGGCACAACTGACAGAAAGTGTGATTTAGCCTGCACTCTTTGCAATGTTTTACATTCCCCAGATGAAGTTCTATATGAATATTTTCTGTGACAGGAATTTTCTAAGCTAGAAACTTGTATATGATATCACAGTTCAGAGTTGAGGCTATAATTGGGTCAATATTTTATCAGTGTCTAACAGAAATACACATTCATCTGAAATTAATATTCTGAAAAAGGATCTAAAATTTCTTGTCTGCTAACAATTGAATACCACTTAAGATGAAGAAGAGAAGTTCTAGACCAGATACTCAGATCCTATGAATATCTGTTCTCTATCACAATATTTTCCCCTTCTAAAGTATGTGTTTGGAAATTGAGATTCTGATCTCTTTTTTTTTTTTTTATCATTTCAAAAAATATATTATTATGCTGCTGTTAGAAAATGCAGAATCCACAGAATTATAATGAAAGAATAGCATAGGAATTCATCCTCACTCTTTCCAGTGCTCAAACACAAGAAAACTATGTCCCTAACCCCTAATTATTCCTTGTGTACTGTCAGTCACAAAAATCTAAGATAACAAAATACTGATTAAGGCAGGTCCCAATTCTCCTTAAAAAAATATGACCAGAAAACTGAGATGACTGAGAAAGTTCCATCTGGATTCTTCCATTCCTCACAATTGTTGTTAATAAGAAGCTGTCATTAACTACTTAGCATTTTTGAGTCAATGACAAAGCTGCATGAGAAGAAATCATGAATTTCATTTTGTAGTACACAGCATAAGCTATATGACATTTTCATTGTTCAATCCTAGCATAGTAATAGGAAAATTGTGAATTTTGTATCAAAAATATTTTTTTTTCTTCAAAAGAAAGCTTCACTGTCCTTTCAAATGTTTATACTCAGAACAATTGAATCATTTTTGTAGGAACTCAACCCTCTTGATTTTTCTGATTATGAAAGAGGCAGGAAGAGTTTCTGTTCAGACTCTAGAAATCATAATACAAAACATAGTTACAAGTAAAATAATTTTCCATGTGTGCTAGATTACAGTATTCACTAAAAGTCTGAAGTATTAATTTCCTTTTATTATTTTTCATAAATACTTCCTTAAGATCTTATAATTATGAATTTAAAAGACATTCTGCTGAAGCAGAAAATTTCAATCAGGACTACCCACTTATGTAGTATTAAGGGCATTACACAGATGTCTTTGCTCAAATATTGCTCATTGTACCCTCATTTAAACTTTTAGCTTTTCAGGAGTGAAGGCATCAAATTCCACTTTGTTTCTTTACAAGACAGTTCTTCTTGAACAATTTCTCCCAGGTGAACACAATGAAACCAGCGAGACAATACAACGAGCAGTATATCTTAAAATATTGCAATTACTATGAAAGTTTTGCAATTCTTAAATATTCTTCTAGGACCTGATAAAATCAAATGTGCATAATTTTATATTATGGTTGCAGTGTTTCTGTTGATAGCTACTAAAGTCTTTAGACAGCATCTTTTTCACATTACTGTATTGGTCCCCTCAAGACATACTGACATAAGGGACAAGGAAAGTGATGATACAAGTGGTTTCTGAAAGGTGTAAAAACATAAAAGCCATATTTACTTTTGGACCTGCAAACCTATATATTTTGTTAAATCTCTGTTAAATCATCTAATATGAAGGTGCTCAGTAATAATAAAGTGAAGTGCAGGAAAAGCAAAAAAAAGATGATACTGTGAAGTGTATTTATCTCCATAGAGTCAATATTTTATATATTCCAGGATCTTTCAGATTCTTTATCCCCATTATGATATTTTTTCCTGCTAATAAGCATAGTCATCCATATTCTGGCATTATAATAAAACTTAAAAAAAACCCAAACAAACACCACAAAAATAATGTTTATAAATATAAAGATCTTTTATAGATTACATAATGTCATCTACCTTTAGAAATTTACCACAAACAAATACAGAAATTTTAATTCTACATAATTTTCTTTGCAAACTTTTGTAAAGGATAAGCTTTTAAACAGAATATGTTCAATCTAACTGGATATTATATGAAAACATCTGATCAAGAAGCAAGGTTTTAAAATTATGTCTAATTCATAATAAAAGTCATTGTAATTTTGTTGTTTGTTGGGTAAAATTAACATAATTTCAGTGTAAATCCCTGATAAATTTAGTATTAATTAAAACATACTTCATAGTGTTATGTTCTTCATGTTCTTAAAACTGTGGTATGAAAGGATGTACTAAAAAATTTACAGCATGGAACATTACAATAAAAAAAGAAAAACATTAAAAAGTCTAGTCTGGATTAGATCAGTTCCCTATCTAATGCGTTTTTATGGAAGTGACCAGAATGGCACTTGGAAATTTGGCACTGAAACAAAACAAAACTAAGCCTTAAGCTTCCAACACAACTCATAGTATCAATATTGTGCCATTGAAGAAAAAGAAGTTACACAACTGGTACAAAATTCAGCTGTATAAGACCTGGAATACCAAACTAAACCAGCAATAAGAAATAATAAAATGAGATATATGAATTAAATACTTTTTCTTGCTTGGGTTTAGGAATGTCAGGTTGAATTAGGCATAAGTATGCATGTATGTGTAACTGCTGCCTAATTCCTGTACAACACAGAGATAAATCTCTAGAAATCAGCCTTACAGGTATTTCAGTACATTTTCAGCCATTTAAGAGTTTTGATATGCAATTTTCAGGTTTTTAAGTGTTGTCTTAGATATGATCCTCAATGATGTTCTCGTTGATGATTACATGAAAGCTTACCACTTTTTGTTCACTTAGATTTGCCTAGGAATTACAGTAATTCATCAAGACAGTTTAGTAAAGCAATGTTTCAAGCTCTCAAAGTATAGTGGTATTCTAGTTTCACACCACTAACAGCTGCTTTGTCTAGCTCATGTATCAGCTGCTTCTGCCAATACTTGACAAAGTTTGAAACAATAAATGGATGCAAACAGACATATTGTTCTATCCACATGCAGAGAACTTTCTCTTACCTCCAAGATTTCAAAGAACAGTCTCACCACAAAAGCAGTTTTGCTGAAGGTGATGATGCAATTTTGCTTGTAGCAAAGAAACTACTGCTTCTTAAATGATCATAAACAAGAAAAGCAGGTAACTGCCTGTGCTAAGTTCAGCTGGGGTAGAATTAATTTTCTTCACAGTGGCAGGTAAAAGACTGTCTTGGACTTGTGCTGAACACAGGGTTGAGTAGAGATAACACACTGGTGAGGAAGTTGGGAGTTCATGGGAGGTTGGGAGGAGACATAACTGGGACAGATGGCCCTAACTGACCAAAGAGATACTCACAACCATATGAATTATGCTTGGTATATAAGGTGGGAGGAAGGAGGAATGGGGGAGATATTTGGAGTGATGGCCTTTGTCTTCCCAAGTCACCGTTACATGTGATGGGGCCCTGTTCTCCTGGAGATTGCTGAACACTTGCCTGCTCATGGGAAACAGCAAATTAATTCCTTGTTTTGGTTTGCTTGTGTGCATGGCCTGCAGTGCTTGGTTACTGGCTGGGTTTAAACCACAACACTTCCATAGTTTTCCTTTATGTAAAATGATGCTTGTCATTCTGATGCGCTTCTAAGTATCTCATATATTGCATATTTCAAATTAGGCTTCTAATAGAAAAAGTTAATAATTTCTTCCATTCTACGCCTTTATTCTAAAATAATGTGCTCTGCATTGGGAAATAAAAATAACAAACTATGGAAAATGAATATCTGTGATGGTTTGGCGTTAAGGAAAAAAAAAAAAAGAAAGTAGAAAAACACAGAAGTGAAGGCTTTGAGAGAGAGGCTGCTGGGGGTTTCTTCTCTGCCTGAGACCTGGCCAATAGCTAGTCATTTCTGAGAATTGACAGCAGCTTTGTACCACTGAAAAAAGTAAGATCACTTTTGTGAATACCACCTTTTAAACCTAAGCCTGGAAGTTTCTGTCTCTTTTGGTTTCTGGCTTTGAAAGGTAACAGAACTCTGGCTGGCTCCCATTCCCCCGTTCTCCCCCAGGCCTATGTGGCCCGGTGGGGGCTGGGCTGGGCCTGCTGTGGTTCCCGGGCAGTGGATGGAGCCTGAGGGTTTTCCCCCAGCCCCAGGCCAGGCCGGGCTCTGCTGCAGCCATCCCAGGAAACATCCAGTTGCTGTTCCAGCACTGTGGATGAAGCCTTTCCCAGGAAGGGCCAGACTCTCCCATGGTCCTGGCCCTGGGCTGGGCCGGGCCACGGCTGCTCATCCCCACGGCCCGCACAGACGGCCCCAGGCTGAAACCAGTCTGCTGCCTTTCCAGGACTGCCTTGCTGAAATCCAACACCATGAATACCTGCTGCGGTTCGGGCAAGATTTTAACTCCTTCACTATCCAGATGAGACCTGCAGATTTAATCCTTTTTCCAGAGAGAGGAAAGAGAGAGCGATCAACATGTAAAGAGACAATATAAACCATCAAAGTCAGTAAAATAAGGAGTCCAGCCTCAATCGGAGAATGAGGAGATGCTTTAATAAGTTGAAATGTTCTTTTGCTAAGGCCATGGAGATGGACAATAATGTTCTGAAAAACTCCTTTAATTCATGAAAGAGTACTTTGGGGGGGAATAAAGTGTTTAACAGTGTAGATCTGAGCAAAGGTATCCATTGATGAAGCTGAGCAGATTGTAGAGTAGTTGTGATCCCATGAGATGCTGGAACAGAGAGAGAGAAGTGAGAGTTGATGAAGATCCTTGGCCCCCAGGGAGAAAAAGAGAAAACCTCCGTTCCCAGAGATGATCACAGAGACAGATGAAGAGAACCTTTGCCTTTGAATAACTCATCCTTAAAACAATACCCCTTGAGTTCATGGCCCATGAACACACCTCAGGATGGTGTGAAATTGGAGGAGGGCATGATGGCAGAGTTTTCTGGGCAGCTGCCATCATGGAAATGAAATCCATGAGAAAACTTTTCTTGTGAAGAAATCTCCATGGAATGATAAGAGAGAACTCCTTTCTCTACAAAGACTGATGAAAAGACTATTGTATAGTTGGAACTGCTTTAACCACCAGGTTTTGTCTCTATGTTGTCAGTTGGACAAAGGGAAGTTTGGGTGGTGGGGAGGAAGGGTTTCTGGAGGTTTTATTCTGGTTTCTTATTCTTGTAGTTCTATTAATAAACTTTCTTTATTCCTTTTGAGTTTTAAGCCTGTTTTGCCCTTCTCCTGGTCCATATCTCACAGCAAGAGATGAGTAAGTTTTCTGGTGATTTTTAGATAGTGCTTTGAAACCCCTACAATGCCAAATATATTAATGTATGCCACGTGTTATTCAAGATCATTTGGTAGATAAAAATATGTAGTGCTTATATTTCAGACATGCACTCGCAGTAAATGCTTTCTTTCGTAACAAAATTTTGTCCTTGCAATAGCCACTATTATTATTGGTGCTAGTACTTAGCTCATCATAGAAAGAGGCAGGGTTCTAAGCAATACCAGATTTATCACTACCTATTACACCATTACATTTTCAATGAATCCCTGACCTACTGTACCACAAGGTTTTCCCTTGTGTTACAACATTTTGAAGGAACTTAAACACAGTTTACTCACTACAGCTGAAATGAACTTTTATTCATTATTATTATGAACTTCATTCTTTTTGTCATGGGCAAAGGGCAGGAATGAAATTCATGAGTTACATATTTTCAAAATATAAGGGGAAATTAGTAGCTATTGTTCTAGGAAAATATTACTCTTGCAAAAAGTGAAAAGAATACACAAAGTTAGGATTTAGGTGCTTTTTCTTTACTAAATTTTGAATGCTATACAGGGACTATGAATCCTTTATTACTCTCTTCTAATATTAAGCACCTTGGTCTCCATATTCATTTTGAAGAAAGGCCAAGGCCTTTAATCCTCATCTATGTCTATCATAATAAACCAGTAAAATATAATTCTCCCTTTCACCAAGAGCTGAATTTAGATGTAAAGCAGAGTTCCCAATGAAAGTCTTCATAATCAGTCAACACAGGTAGAACTATTAGGACAGATAATGATAAAGATATATATTGTTATAAATAGCTGTTTTGCTCTTTCTCCACTTGTAAATATGTGGTTGCAGAGGTGCAGTCACTTGGTTCATGGTATGAAGAAAATATCATTTGTACTGAACAGTGCTGCATAAAGCTGTGACATGCAAGATTGATGGCCTATGTGCTTTGCCAAAGAGAATATCAGGGAGAAATACCACTGAACAGAAGAATAAAGTTCATTATTTTAGAATCAAAACCAAGTAAAAAAACTTCACAATTTTGTTCTGGAACACATACTGAATTTTAAGTAGTTTTCACTATTTGATATCCTCAAAATATTCAGTTTCGAATAGAGACAATATAGAAGATAACAGAGGTGCATTACACAACATTAGGACTCCCAAAATGTTATCAGAAGTTTGGCAATTCTTTTTTGCTTCTTCTCACCATTCCATCTTAAAATGACCTTATAAAGAATAGCTTAAAACTTTCTCTCTTTAACATCAGAAACAAAGAAACAGTTCCTTAACCCTAACTTAACCTTAACACAAAATCAAACAAAACACATCACAATCAGTAGAAAAAAAATGCCCAACAACAAAAATTAAATCATTTAAAAACTAAAGCAATTTAAACAAGAAAATCAAAATCGGCTTCCTTTCTCATTTCATGTTGTAAATAACTTTGAATGCCAATATTCTCTGTAGATATCTTTTCTAGAAATTTTACCTGAACAACCACTATCTTATTTTAAAGGAGGACAACAAAAATGACACAACTTTATAAGTATGTACTTTCTGTCCTATTAACAACAGTATCTCCTATGTAATCAGCAATTGCCTATATTTCAAAAACGCTATTTAAGGCTGAAGTGAAGGCTGAAGTACAATCTACAATGCAATTTGCCTTTCCTCTTCCCACCTGCCTAAAGCAGGAATAGCAAATAAACCCACAAAATAACACTTTGGCAGGAAAGGTCATCATTCTTTCCATACTCCCAGTACCTATATACTTATAAGCTTTTACTTCTATGTTTAGTGACTCATTGTACCTGACACTTCCAGTGTATTGTTACTTTAAAACCCTGGTTGCAAGTCCCTTCAAAACACCTTTTGTGTGCTTGATTATCAGTATCTAAACAACTTTCACACTCAATATTCCATGGACTGAATAATATTTCTTTTCATCTAGAACTATTTGAATGACAAGCATCAAAATCAGGCATATCAGAAAATATTTTTGCTTCACTAAATCTAGCACCAGCTTTCATCAACACTGAGTCAAGAACATTTTATAGCTAAAGAATATATCTGACTTCACAGATAATTTATTTCAGCCGAATTCACTCACCCTTATTTCTTCCCATCTGCTAGGGTGGAAAAATAGTGCTAAATAAGGTGTAAAACACTATATTGAATTCATATGCTAAGAGTGCTTTCAGAACTGCACAGTTGTAGATATGAACAATTCATTCCTTTGGATGACTTGAATTAAGCAAGTCTGGTAGTCTACTTACAGTTTCAGAGAAGGGTTCAGGTTGTGAGGGTTATATCCTGCACTGTCCTCAAAAATAGGGAACACTTCTGGACAATTATGCATGTAGTTGGAACTATGTAAATGTTATCTAGTGAGGCCAAAATAATCAGATATGACAGTTATCATGTGATGTTGCAATAGGCAACAGAAAACACCAGAAGGGTAAAAAACCTCAATGCCAGAGAGTCAATGGAGTGGCTCAGAGGCACACAGACACATCTAAGTGTCTGTACATGACTAAATAAATTAGCTTGTTCTTTTATTGTTTAAATCACTTTTATTCTATCACTTTATAAAAAATGCAAATGTTTATCCCTAAGTTGTTCTGAAATATGTGAATTTAAAGCCATCACTGGGTTCATTTATAAATTACAGAATCTCTGGGAAGCCATTAACAGACTCAAGAATGGGCAGTTACACAAAAGTGTCGACCCCTGGGATGGTGAATATTCATAATTTCACACAAAGAAGAAATAAATCCAACTTTCTACTGCCTTCATGAAACTCCAACTTATGCCCTCAAGCACAGGAAATTATCTCCATTTTTACTAGTTTGGTAGCAAATATAAAAGTAGATGCAGTTCTGTGCAATTTGCTGTGACACATACATACATGGCTTATAATTTTTTTCAGATTTAACCTCTACCATGGTCCATATGACTGTACCTCCAGAGAAGGCTACTGAAAGGTTATCTGCAGGGCCATAATTTTACTCATTTTGAAAACTTAAAAAGGTTCAGCATGTTACCAACCTAAATATCCCTTCAATGTCAAATCAACTGTTGCTGCTCTAAGTTCTACTATGAGCACTCTGAACATAAACTTTATTTCCTAATGTGTTGAGTGTCAAAAGATTGGGAATTAGCAAATTAGATGCTCACACTTGCCTCATACAAAGCAAAAATACTTACCAGAAGCAGCATTCTTTGCCTGGCATACCAGGCCATAAAATACTCTTTGATTTGAAGAAAAAGATTTGGCCATAGAGTAATGCCAGGGAGAAACCATCTGAGTCCAAAAGCTGCTTCCAAGGATTTTGGTTCAAATACTTTCCAATTTTCTTGTAGAGTCCTATTTCCCAAGGAAACCAAATATTTGAGAAGAAATAAACAGGAAATAACTTTGAAATATTTTTACAAATAGATACCCTGTTATCTATGTTAATTGCCAATGAAAAGGGCATCAGTCTTAGCAAGATATAGTTACCATTGAGGTACTGGAGCAAGATTAGAAAAATCCAAAGATTTAAGAAAATTATCATTGAAGAGGAAGAGTCAGAGTGCCCAAAAGGTGATTAAATATTATCATATAGCAGTATCAGAAAAATTTTCCTGTCTCCATGGATTTGAGAATATTTCTCAAAGGTGTCTCAGAAAACTCCACAGCCCACAGTTTTTTACATCTTCCCCACAGGGACACAGCTAAAGAATGTTGGCTCAATTTTTGCTGCTTGGAGTGACTAAAAAGGTGATGACAGCCTCTTGAAAAATGAAGCCACGGATGAAAACAGCTAACAAGAACTTTCATTTATTTATTTTTTTTATTTGATATGTACGTGTAAATAGATTTCACAGATGAAATCCCATCTTGTTAAAGCCATGTATTCAGTAAGATTTGTGGACAATCTCTGAAAAATATAGCAGCCTTTTATTATAAGTTAAATTATCAAAGCTTAAATGAACTCAACAAATTAATGTAGTTTTAATCCATTGTGACTTTTTGTTCAGAACATTATATTTGAGCAGCTCTGGTCATGTTCAGCTGCAGACAGTCAGGACTACAGTGTACACTGAGAAGACACATTTTCATTCTGCCCTCATCTAGAATGTACTTGACAGCAATTTAGGAAAAGCAGCAGGGCTTTGAACATTATAATGAGAAAGGAAGATCATTTGTGTAATATTTGTAATGTTGAGCACTACCACTGGGCTCTCACCATTGATTTAATTTCTGCACTTTGCAACAAATTGTCACCACCACTGCTCTTTGAGCCATAATTAAGGTAAAGTTACTGTGAAAATTTTGTAATTTCAGATTTTCATTTCTGCAGTTTTTATATTATATTTATATTTTGCTGAAATTCCTTCTTATCAGCTCATAGCTGGAAGCTAATAGACTATAACAAATATAAATATCATATATACTGAAAATACAGCAAATTGAAAGCTGGCAGAAAGCATAGCTAGCTCTAACTTCACAAGTACCAAAAGTTAATCAGCCATCCCTAAATGTACAGAACATGTTATTCTATTCCCTTTGTCACAAATTCTCTCTCAGGACCAAGTAGCCCCACATTTCTAATAAAACACCCAAGAAGTATATCTAGACTAATTTGAAAAATTTCACTGGTAGGGATATACTTTTTACCTCTACATTTCTACTGTAAATTTAATTCATTTTAAGCTATGATCATATCAATAGTTGAAATAGCCAACATATTAAAAAAAAAAAAAAACAAAAAACTAAAAGAGATCACAAAATGATCTGTGAATTCTTTAGGCTAACTCAAACCTAGACTAACTTCCTATGCAAAAACAACAAAAAAAAAAAAGCCGTCATTCTCTTTTAACAGCATAAATACAATGGTTTTATCATTAAATTTTCATACACAGTATGTATTCACATTTGTCACAAATTTTTATTCTTGCAGAACCTTTCTTGTTATGCTTACCAAATAATTTTTCTGTTTTGCTTAAATTTTTCAGCTAACACTATACTCCTAATTCTATTCTAATAGTAGTCTACTTTGGATTAATTTTCTTTACATTATACCAGTAATAAATTATCTATAAAAACTCATACATTCTCACCAATTCTTATAAAGACTGAATAGAATAAAAAACAAACATAAAAGCCAGACACAAAAGAGAAATATTTCATTATATATTCTGTGCAAAAAGTTTGTAGTAATTTCTGGATCCCCCTTTTGTTCATCAGATAAAATGGACAGCTACATTGTTCTTTTCCAGATAGTCTGATCCACTTTAAGTGTATAAATCTACACTGTGTGCTATAATTATGCAAGAAGATAAAAGACTTTTTATTCAAAATGCATATATACTCCAAAGTACACTACTCACTGTATTTGCAATAATATTTCAGCATTTAGGTAAGCCAGTTGTTTGGAAATAATCAATAGTTAGATACAGTAAGTTCATTTTTTTCTGTATTTATTGATATTATCCTAATCAAAATCCAAATTTAAACTGCTACAAAATATTACATCAGCTGGGCATTTGAATGTACAGGATTAATGGTTAAATTTCACACAAATAGTGTTGTTGTCTTGACACTTGTGTTCTTTGGCAGATAAATTTGTCTCTTTAAATTTAAACTTTCCTGTTTCAGCTCTAGCCTTTGAGAGAATAACACAGTGAAATAATAACAATGCAGGTGCTACCTGTGAAAGTGATGTGAAAAGTCTTAGCAAATGTCCTTGGCAATTGTATTCCAACAAGCATTCTGCAGATAGGATAATAAACATTAGAAGTATTCAAAGGACTTGTCTGTAACTATATGAAAAGTCATTATGCCTGCTTATATTAATTAAAGATAAATATTAATCATATATGCTGGCAGATTTTTTTAGTAAATCGTTATCAATCTTATTCTGTGATAGATGCCCAATTACCTGTGTTGTTTTATTGTTTTACATAACTCACACTTTGATCCCAGAAGATGAGCCTGTGACCAACCATTCATATGGGCATGTGAAAACTCACCTCCCTAATTTCTATTAATATTGACAATATTATTGTAAGTCTTTGAGCAGTTCCAAGAACTAGAAAATTAATAATACACAGTGACAAGTAAATCCAGAATTCATCATAAATATGCTCTATGAAATGACAAGATTTGAAATTGACTGACCTTTCTTCTAAAAAACATAAAGTGTATGGAAATTAAAGAATTTCTGGCTGGATTTTCTTAATGATGTCTGAGCAAAAGACCAACTAAAATTTTTGTCTGAGTGAAATCAAAGGCAATTTGCTGTTAACATCAAGGAAGCCGGAATATAACCTTTTATCCTTATGTTCTGGTTTTCTATCAGTATGATGAGGGTAAAACCATTCTATTTCCCATACCATTTGGCTGTTTGGATTGCTTGTTCTTCAGCATAAAAATAGTTTCTCACTATGCATATCAGAAGGTACTGATCTTGAATAAAGTTTCTAGTGTTACCCTCGTGGATACAGTTCAGAGTATAAAAAGACATAGACAAGTGGAATATATATTAGTCAACTTCAAAAAGACTGTTCTTTGAATTTATTTACTAGTACACATTCACAGTAACAACAAATATCTTCCCCTGAAGAGAAAAAAAATCAAATATAATGTCTTGTATATTTCTTATGCTTTTGCCTTGATCCAAAGTCCCTTTGATGTTAATAAACATATGATAGGCCTTCATATTTAAAGATATTCCTGAAACAAAAAGGAGACCCTATTTGTTTCATGAACATTCAAGAATATTTATGGATCTAATTTTATAAAATAACAGATTTGACTTAGGGAAGCAATTTAATTTATTGAAAATTTATTGCAAATCTAAGATTTATATTTTGATAATGTAAGATAATGAGAAATAAGAAAAAAACCCCACTAAAATATACCTTCCTCCCACCCCTCCCTTCTTCCCAAGATTAACTTAATTCCCAACTTCCCTACCTTGTCCCAGAGTAGGACAGGGAGTTGGGGTTGCCACCAATTCATATTACTTTGTCTCTGTTGCCCTTCCTCTTAATTCTCTTTCCCTATTCCAGCATGGGGTTCTCCTCCCACAGGAAACAGTTCTTCATTCTAAACTGGATCCTTGCCATGGGCTGCAGCTCTTCCCAAACTGCTCCTCTAAGTCCTTTCCATGGAGTTCAGTCCTTCAGGAGTAAGCCATTTCAGCCTGAGACCTGCAGGGGGTCACAAGTCCTGCCAGCAAGCTTGCTCTAGCATGGGATCCTTTCTCTCCACAACTTTCCAGGAACCTTCTCCTGCATGGACCGACCATGAAGTCATAGCTTCCTTCAGGGCAGACTGAGTATGGAGCTGTCCACAGGCTGCAGATGGATCTCAGATCCCCTGTGGATCTCCATGGCCTGCAGGGGAATCTCTGCTCCTGTGCCTGAAGCACATCCTTCTTCTTCCCTTTCCTTGCTGTCTGCTGAGTCCTTTCTCTTACATATTCTCAGTCCTCTCTCCAGCTGCTCTTCCCCACCAGTTTTTTCTCCTTAAATCTGTTATCCTGGAGGCACTACTGCCATTATAAATGGGCTCAGCTTCGGCCCGCAGAGAGTCTGTCTTGGAGTCTGCTGCAAATGGATATACCAGACATAGGGGGAGTTTCTGGCACCTTCTCATCTCTCCAAGCCACAGCTGGTATCCCCCTGACTACCTAAAACCTTGTCTCAAAAGATATTAGACTTAAAAATAGCATTAGAAAGCCAAGATAATATAACTGAAGAAACAACTAATGATTCTGTATTTTAAATGACATTTTATTTTTTCTATTATTTTAGATTACTTCCTTTTTCCTTCTAAATTATAATACAGATTGTGATAGGAATATCTTAAAGGAACAGCAGACAATTTTAAAGAGATATTAAGAGCAGGAATTTTTTATCTGGAGTATGGTCATACATATTTTGCTTCATCTGAGGTAGACAGACATGCTATTATTATTCTTCATTTTTTTTCTCTCCATTTTTTATTGTACATTTCTGTTACTTATTTTATACTGCTGTTATGGTCTAATTGATGATGTTTATCAAACTGGAAATCTTTTATTCTTTCTCTGTCTCATTTTGGCTTTTATTGCGAGATTTTTCCAGAAATTATGTGTTATCGCTACATAGATGCCGTTTGAAGAATGGATTAGATTAAATGATCCGTAAAGTCCCTTCCAGTCCAGTGCATTGTAGTTTGAGGTTTAGAAAAAAATCAATCATGGTAACAGCTATATGAGGTTTCTGCCTGTGATAGTTGCTCTGTGTCAGGCACTCTGACAGTCTTCAGGCTCAGAGAGTATTAGGAGAGTGGACACAGGTGCAATTTGACTTATGATAAATATGCTCTAAACATGCTTTATTGACACAATATGAGATTTCTGTTCTGGTGACAGATATGCAGAAATACTTGAAAAAAATCTAGAAAAGGAAACATATGTAAAAGATGAGAAATATGATCACTCTAGTAAAGGTTTGTCACTTAAAGCAGTCATTTAACACCTTTAGGATAACTAATTGAGATCTAGATGTCCACACTAGAAATCACCAAGAAGAATATCCAGTGAATTTCATGATATATAAATATCAAAGCATTTAACTTCAAGTCTCAAAATTTACCATTAAAGCCCATGTTGGCTGAAGCATGTGAGTTTCAGTGTCTAGAATAAAAGATTAGTGTTGAATTAGTGTAATTTGGAAAAAGCGTGATATGATTCTCCTTTCTTTTTATATATTACATATTACAACTATATGTGTGACAAAAGCAACTGTAACTAAGGTCATGGTATGTCTTTAACTCATTAATACTGCTGTCCTGACTGAATAGTTAAGTTAGAAAGGAGTGTTCTTTGCAAATGACAAAATGCCTTTTAAATTCTGAGCATTGCAGGGAAAAAAAAACAAAACAAATGAACCCATAGACAGTCTTCTAATCTGTAGTTAATTAAAACAGACCTGGACACTTGGTGCAATGCAGTATTTTACAGCAACATTGTTTCACTTTTCAAATGTCTTCCTTATAAATACAGAACCACAAAATAAAATTATGTCCTTTGAATTACCCAGGTAGGTAAGAAGTTTCAGAACAGGAATAAAGATTCTGGCTCATTTTGTCACTTTTGAAAAGGAAATTATTTCAAGAGTGATGTCTAAATATGGATTTATAAGCACAA